>NW_026943290.1:77567-202345 GCF_024139115.2 Armigeres subalbatus | reverse complement strand
AAGATAAATGCTGCATAATTGTAAGCATATAATTGCCATATAAACTCGGATGAAAATATGTATTTCCAATAGGAAATACCATTCACTATAAAATAATAATTTATTTGCTTTCTGTGGAAATTTTGTAATTGCTTATTGCTAATATTGATTTATTTAAGAAAATTGTATTTTTCTTCGGAACATTTTGATATCTTTATAGAAAATTCTTGTTTTTTAATTCCAAATATTCGCTTTTAAAAAAAACTATGTAATTCATTTTTTTGTGGAAAATTCTTAAGTGAAAATTTTGCATTATTTGTGGGAATTTTATATTTATCTATTGCTCATACCCTGATTTCTTTATTGGCACTTTCCAATTTTTATGGAGTATTTTGATTTTTTTATGGGGAGTTTTTATTTTAGTCATAATCTATGTACATTTGTGTCAAATAATAAAATGAACGGTGCATGATTATTGTCACTGAAATCTGGCATACCTACTTACAAACGCCAAATCCAGTAACCTTCCATTCATCTTCACGATGCTGTTGGCTGTTATATCCTTGTCTAACTGGCAACTCTATGTTGGAAGGAAGATTGAAGTCTCAGATTGATACTACAATATTCCCAACACCCTTGGCATAGTGTAGTTATCAAACAAAATACAAACTTGCAGGCATAGAAAGTCTTCAATAAAAAAAATGTGAAAGTGCTAGATGAAAATTAATGTTGAAAGTTAAATTTTTGGCAGCCAACGTGGGTCGAAGAAAAGAAAAGAACCACTTTTTCCGATTATTTACTGTCTTACGGAATTAAAAGAAAAAAAAACAGCAAATTGTAGGCGTTATTATGATTCTAAATAACATCGATTTATAATATGATAATGAGCAATCACCATGATTTAAAAAATAGAAACCCAAAATATCCCACTTAGAATCAACATGAAGTATATTGAAAAATCGTTGCCGCAACCAGTAAAGTTGGTTTAATTTTCATATGAAAATTTATATACATATTGAATCAAAACAAACTCAAACCAACAATATTAAAAAAAAAACCCAGATTAATCCACCTAGCGGTGATGGTGCCTTTCTCGACCTTCGTAAAATGTATGTGCTTGAAAATAGATGAGCTAGTAGCTAGGAGTAAAAACAGACAAATTTCTTTGTCCGTTCTATGAAAATCAGATTATTTATGGCAAAGATATTGTAGATCCAGTTGAAAACCGAAAATCATATTTTGTCCCATTCCCGGATGTCGCGACTGCATCGCGAGTGGTGCCCGACTATGGCACAGTTGCGCACTACTCGCAATGCAGTTGCAACATCCGGAAATGCGAGAAAATGCGATTGTCGCGAAACCTCGGTTCGGTTTTCAGCTTGATCTACAATATGCTAATAAGAATTTCGACATTTTTGTTTCCTTTTTCAATCTTTTTGACGTACATACCCTGTTTTATTTTACCCAGTCATATATTTTAAGGATATCACTTTTGGATGTAAATTGAACTGAAGCTCCGACTACACAAAAGAAAACGAAAATGTCATTCCCATCAAGCGAGCGGAGGGCAATATTTGTTATGATATAAATCTCATGACCGTCTTTCTACCAAACTCCCGTATGAAGAGGAAGGGAAGTGTATCAGTGTGGAAGCATCCGATAGTTCGTTTTCGGAAAGAAATTATAGCCTTTCGGTACAACTTTGTTGCACAAGAAAGGCAAAAAGTTTTTTTTTTTTTTGTGTCTTTATTAAGGAGACTTTCAGCCCGAGGCTGGCTCGTCTCCGAGCAAAGGCAAAAAGTATTTTGGCCATAATTTCAAAGGTAATAGTCCAATCTGGCCAACTTTCTAAATAGAACAGGATTCCGCATCTAATGCAATTTGTAGTGAGTAAATCGGTTGAGGGTAAGTCCATTAAAAGTCAGCTAGACTTTTTTACTCGCTTTTTTATAACACATAGTATATTTTGGCCATAATTTCTGCGCCCATGGTCCAAATTTTCAATAGAAAACAATACGACAGGATTCCACGTCGAATGAAACTTGTTGGAATTATAGATAGTGGAATATATAGATGAGTGAAGATAAATCCTCTGTCTCCAAACGAACTGTCAAACGTGTCTCCAAACGAGCATGACGTCACGATTTCAATGGAAACGTTAAGGGCTGTGACGTCATATGTGCGTGTGAACGGGCAGAAAAATCGACTCAGCCATGCTTTCTCTCATCTATATTATAGATAGTAGAATCTATAGATGAGCGAAAGCATGTCTGAGTCGATTTTTTTGCCCGTGCACACGCGCATATGACGTCACAGCCCTTAACGTTTCCATTGAAATCGTGACGTCATGCTCGTTTGGAGACACGTTTGACAGTTCGTTTGGAGACAGTGGATTTATCTTCGCTCATCTATATATTCCACTATCTATAATCTATATATTCTACTATCTATAGTTGGAATTAAATCGGTTGAGGATGAGTTCCAAAAAAGTGAGCTAAACTTTTCGCACTTTTGGTGCGCGCACACACACACACAGAGACATCATCGCAGTTCATCGAGCTTATACGTATATAACACTACACAGAAAAAACAAACATTGTTCTAATAATTATTTTGCCTTTTTGATTTAAAAAGCGTTTGATTTTGTTTGAAATAAAAGTAGGATTGATTAACGCAAAAAATATGCTTTAGCATTGAAAGTGTTTCGAAACAAATCATTTTGCATAAATAAAAGTTTTTCCTTTTAACGCAAACATTGTAAAACTGTTGAACCATCCATTTAGAATTACTCTTCTTTTTTTGCCGGTGTCAGTTACTGTGCGTGATTTCTTGGTGACGGATTGAGCCGACTTTTCGTCAACCGTAAATAAATTGGACTTCTGGAATAAAGTTTGCCTGCTGACACCGCCAATTTCAACAACTAGGTAATTTATTAGCTCATTATAAATACTGCATCTTGATTTATTTGCGACTTTGCCGATATAATACACATATGTTACGAACGTTTTCTTTTCTAGGTTCTACCTCAGGGTTCTACGATCACCGATCATCGGATTTAAAAATGCTTCATAAAAGAGTGCGTTTTAATTGGAAACAGTAAATATATACTTTTGCCGGTAATCGCATGTTTTTAGGGTTAGTTCCCCAAGGGGAAATTCCTTCCCTGGGACAGCCCAGCTCCCTTCATTTATGCCGAAAAATTCGTCGACTGCCATCACACGGATTGACGCCAGGTAGGTCACAAAGTTTTTTAATTGTATTTACAGATAAACTGCATGATTTATTGTCCCTGACCAGCAATAATCCATGCCACAATGTCAAGATGACGACGATATGCACCCTTGTGGGCGTTGCTGCACCAGTAGCTCGCCGGATTTAACCAAATATTGTAGTGTGACATCTCCGATAACCCATGTTAAATAGAAGAAATATAATGTTTAAGTAATAAAATAAAAACTGAACTATACAATTGATTGAATTAGAAAGGGAAAAGATGAGTAGATGCTAAAGAAAGGGGATTTCTATTTCGGGGAATTCGAAGTTTCATTTCTGGATGAAAATATTCTATACTCTAGTTTTCCATAATGTGACTTTTTTGATTTGACAGATGTAAAGTTTCATTTTGAATGTCCAAACTTTTGATTTCATGGCAGCATGCGATTTTTGAAGCATGGGTGTAATAAAAGTTTTCATACTTTTATTTTGAACAGAAGCAACTCTCTACGAAAAAGAACCAACGCAACTTTTTATTTTAACCAACGATTTTCTTAATTTTATTATTGATTTTTCTTTCTGTGTATGAGTCTCTAGGCCTTCTGTGAAAGTTTGGTTTTGGAGCGAACATACAGCCTTTTCGTAGAAAAAGGCAAAAATGGTGTTTCAGCCATAATTTCCGATCCCATAGTCCGATCTAGCCAATTTTCAATAGAAAACAATGGGACAAGATTCTGCGTCGAATGCAATCTGTTGCGAGCGTCAATAGATGAAGTCTAAGTGCTAAAAAGTGAGCTAGACTTTTCGAACTCTTTTCACAATAAATAGTAATTTGACCATAACATCTAAGCCCATAGTCCGATCTGGCCAATTTTCAATAAGAAAATATGAGACATTCTGCGTCGAATGCAACTTGTTGTGAGCAAATCGGTTAAGGATATGTGCCCGAAAAATGAGTGACATTTTTTACGCGATTTTTTCGTATGAATTTGTATTTTGGCCATAACTTTCGATCCCATAGTTCGATCTGGCCAAATTCAAATAGGAAACAATGGGACAGGATTCTGCGTCGAATGCAACTTGTTGCGAGCAAATCGGTTGTGGATAAGTGCCCGAAAAATGAGTGACATTTTTTACGCGATTTTTTCGTATGAATTTGTATTTTGACCATAACTTCTGATCCCATAGTCCGATCTGGCCAATTTCAAATAGGAAACAATGGGACAGGATTCTGCGTCGAATGCAACTTGTTGCGAGCAAATCGGTTGAGGGTAAGTGCCCGAAAAATGAGTGACATTTTTTACGCGATTTTTTCGTATGAATTTGTATTTTGGCCATAACTTCTGATCCCATAGTCCGATCTGGCCAATTTCAAATTGGAAACAATGGGACAGGATTCTGCGTCGAATGCAACTTGTTGCAAGCAAATCGGTTGAGGGTATGTGCCCGAAAAATGAGTGACATTTTTTACGCGATTTTTTCGTATGAATTTGTATTTTGGCCATAATTTTCGATCCCATAGTCCGATCTGGCCAATTTCAAATAGGAAACAATGAGACAGGATTCTGCGTCGAATGCAACTTGTTGCGAGCAAATCGGTTGAAGGTAAGTGCCCGAAAAATGAATGACATTTTTTACGCGATTTTTTCGTATGAATTTGTATTTTGGCCATAACTTCTGATCCCATAGTCCGATCTGGCCAATTTCAAATAGGAAATAATGGGACAGGATTTTGCGTTGAATGCAACTTGTTGCGAGCAAATCGGTTGTGGATAAGTGCCCGAAAAATGAGTGACATTTTTTACGCGATTTTTTCGTATGAATTTGTATTTTGGCCATAACTTTCGATCCCATAGTCCGATCTGGCCAATTTCAAATAGGAAACAATGGGACAGGATTCTGCGTCGAATGCAACTTGTTGCGAGCAAATCGGTTGAGGATAAGTGCCCGAAAAATGAGTGACATTTTTACGCGATTTTTCGTATGAATTTGTATTTTGGCCATAACTTTCGATCCCATAGTCCGATCTGGACAATTTCAAATAGGAAACAATGGGACAGGATTCTGCGTCGAATGCAACTTGTTGCGAGCAAATCGGTTGAGGTTAAGTCCCCAAAAATGAGTGACATTTTTTGAGTAGTTTTGCGCACACACACACACACACACACACACACACACACACACACACACACACACACACACACACACACACACACACACACACACACACACAGACATCACCTCAATTCGTCGAACTGAGTCGATTGGTATATAACACTATGGGTCTCCGGGCCTTCTATAAAAAGTTTGTTTTTGGAGCGATCATATAGCCTTTACCGTATACTTAGTATACGAGAAAGGCAAAAAGAAGAAAACTAACAGAAACAGATAACTAACTTTGAGCTTTCTGACATTCGATCAGATTTTTATCTGATTATCGCTTATGTGCATCGCTGGGTGTTACGCCTCTAGACACTGGTCCATCGTGCTCCCATCTATCGCCCCCATCTACTACATTCGGGATTATCAAAGTTTTCTCCTTATCCTTGTCTTGGTGTCGCTGGCCCTATCCGTTCTTTGGCTGTTACTTGTGGGTAATCCACCAAATATGTTCCAAAAAGATGAACAAGGTGAAAAAATTGCAATTTGCTTCACACATACAGACAGAATAAACTCGAAAAAAATGTGATGAAAATATCGTACGCTTCTTGTGAATGGCCCCTTGGATGCTTCGAGCTCGACAATAAAAGCATCCATAACTAGATCAACATTCTAAGCAGAAAGTGGTTATGTGACAAACCACGTGTCATGTTTCCAGCAATATGCCACGATTGGGATGGGGTGGGATTTCGCAAACCACCCGGTAGACGGTTACATCATTCTGGATCGTCCCACAGATATTCCATATTGGCCCCAGGGGAAGACCGTCCTACAACGGCACAGCCACGTGCCATGGTTGGATTGAATCAAGGAACGCGCTGGCGAGCACAATCAATTTTACATCCCACCATCATTATGTCGTATTCGATTATTCTAATCCATGTCGGCAATGCTTGGGATTTGATTTAATGGCTGCCCCTCCGTGTCCAATGAAATTTTTGTTTTTTTTTATTTCGATTTTGATTTTGACAGACGCAATTTGGGAAGACCCGACTGATGTGGCATCCAGACACTATGTTACAATTGTCGGAAGATTGTGTAATTTTAAAATATACAAAAGGTACATAGTATACAAATGCGACTAAATCATTTCAACGGTACCATCTTCAAATTTCAGAAAATTAGAATAATGTTGAAAACATTAATGCTATCAATTACTATCAAAACAACTATTTTTTTCAATATTGTTGATAACAACACGATCCCTAATAATAAATCCCTGAAATTGATAACATTCTCTAGCAGTATATAAACAACACATATGGAACTAGGTACTGCGCGTCCACTTTTCTCTTAGGAGCAATGCAGGGAGGTGTGTGGCAGCGCATGGTACATCGTTACATCCCAAAATTGTTTGATGTTTCATCGGAATGTAAATAATTTTAATTTCCAAAGCTTTCCTGTTTGTTATGCCAATACTATTTTTAGCAATCCCACATCATGTTAAGGTCAATATGGATCTAACTGAGCAGCGCGTCTACTTCCGTACCCAACGTTTATTACTCGGTCGCATTCCAACCGATTTATTAGATTTTCGGTACGTCTACAGGTTTCTCGTGCTGTTCGAAAAATCAAATAATTTAGTTGGAATGCGACTGGGTAATAAAGGCTGGGAGCGGACATGGGTTGGCCTACTCAATTTGATCTTCTTCCATTGACTATGAAAATGAGACAATCATTTAGTCATAGTGATTAACAATACGTGTGTATACGGAAGATCCGAAAATTTGCGCGTGTTTGGAGAAAATCAATAATAGGTACTGGGGCTTTCTGTCTGGCAAGGTCAAGTTCACTCTGCAAAACAAATATTCACACGCAGTCATATGCATCGAATCAATCAGAATGAGGAAATACTCATGAGATAAATCAAAATTGACTGCTTTGGAATTAACTTTTCTAATTTTCTGGATGAACAGTTTCCCCATTATGCGAATGCTGATGGGTGAAACCATCTTCTTTAAAGGGTGCCCATAAACTGCCCGAGTTATTATTCCATTAGCCTGAAGTGAGCTTTAGCAGCGTGGTGAGACTACGAAAAATCTTCGAACATTAGAAGTCAGCCAAAATGTAATAAATTTTCCCCGCCACCAGCAGCAGCCGGCAATGCAAGACTGATGCGGACAAAAGCCTCTAAACCTATAGACTTCCTCACTACAAGCATTCAGCTTTGGACGATTGCCTTATCGAATTTCACGCCACGATGCCTCACCAGTAGCCGTCTCTGTCGCTGCATGCCAAACATTCTGTTTAGGTGTATATTTTTTTGTCCTTTCGCTTCCCCTAAAGCAATTTTGTCCAACGTGCTGTGCATATTGTCATCGTCCTCGTTGTCGTGGTGTGTAGGTGGTTCCCATAATTTCACTTTAGGGACGTATCCTGGAACTTAGAGGTCAATGGCTATATACAGTCCAGGAGTTTATTTTCCGTTTTCTGCCTTTTTGTTCGGGATAAATACATCAATTCGAAAGAAGAAAAACGCGTGGGGGACTTTTTTTTTAAATGGAAATCTTTTTACAGATTCTGCACATCAAACGAATCTTTACCTGAAATCAGAGACCACCTAAATTGATTTATGCAATTAAAGTCGCCACCTTCATTTAACAAAATATTGTAGTAAAAAATGTCGAGTGCACTCTTTCGGCAGACCGTAATTCTGTCACAGCTGAATATCCAGCAGAAAAAGTGCTATGACATTTTTAGAAGATTAAATCTATAAATTTTATAGTATGCTGCTATTGATGGATTTCATGCCAACCCACCCGTAGATAAATTAACCCTCTCAGAACCCAATGAAGCTTTGTGGGTGTGAAGACTTTTTCTGTCCATGCAACTTTCATAATTTACCTAGACTACCATTCAAAAAAGACTAGAGTTTTTTTTTTCACTAGAAATCTAGAACGACATGACCTACAAAAGTGTGGAAGAAAGGAATTTTAAGATAAAATTAAATGGAATGTCTTCACGAGTGCCTTTTATCGTGTTTCTGCTCAGTAAGCAGATAGTTCGCGCGTTCCGATTTTGTTGTTCTGTGCGATCGAAATGAAAACCAATCAGTGCGTATTTTATCATACTTCTGTCCAACTAACCGATAGTCGCGTGATCGAGTGAGTAAATTAATTGGTGCTCGATCGGACGTTTAAGGTAGGACGCGACATCCTAGTTTATGGTTTTCTTATTCTGTCTTGAACGGTTCGTAAAGAAATTAATGAATATATTTTAGTATTTCTAGGAGAGATCGACTATGATGGTGATATTTGAGGTTTTCAGTCTTTTTGCTCAAAAACGGATTCGTGTGGAACCGTGGAAGCCCACCCAATCAAAGTCACATTACATAGCGCCGTATCCCAAATTTGGTAATCCATTAAAAACTTTGAATTAATCCCAGGTAATTGGTAAGCATTATATAAAGCATTTAAGTAGCATTACATGCGCCTTTACGGCGACCCATCAAATGCCCTTAAACCCTGTAGTCGCCTTAAAAGCTATTTTAATGCAGGTTTTGGCCCAAAATACGGCTTTTTGAGATATCCTACTTTATCGATAAAGTAGAACTTTGGCTGAGTAGCATGTATTCAGCAACCGAAATTCTGAATAAGTGCTAAATTTTGAAAACAGGAAATAAGGTTTTTATTGGCATTTTTTTTTCTAATTCTGTTCGTATTTTTTTAAATATTATATCGTTATTATATTTCATATTCAAATAGAACACAATTTTGTTACTCTCTTCGAGCGGAATTCGAACTCGCGCTAGGAGTACGACAAGTACTCCTATCAATGGTCGGAATGGAAAAAATATTGTTATGTTACGCGGGGATATGGATACTCTGAAGCTGGGTGGTGCGGATAGAATCGATTGGGTTGTCAAACTAAAGCCAAAATTTTCTATTGTGCCGGAGCCAAACATTGAAGATTGTGGTTATGTTCGTTTTAGATCTTATATTGAGAAGAGTTGAGAAGTATTGTTTTTATTTGGGAAAAAAAAAAGTTTTTGTTTAGCATTCTTTGTAACAGATATATTTACATTATATTTCGAGTGGATAATTAGTAGGAATGCAATTAAAAAGCACTCGTTATGAGATTTCACTAGATTCAGCAGCTGAATCGAACAGAAATGCACGTAAACCATCGTAAAGTCATGTAGAGTCTCGGGCATTTGGGTGCCTTCATGCAGCATGGAAAGAGAAATTCGAAGAGCGGAAAATGTTTGACAGCCGAGTGACTGCAACATAATTTTGCTAATGGGATTCTGGGTGCTGCGGATAGAGCCGCTTTTGTGCTCTCAAGCGAGTAGCGGGATATTTTGACATCAATCCCATAAGCAAAATTATTTTGCAGTTACTTGGCTGTCAAACATTTCCCGCTCTTCGAATTTCTCTTTCCATGATGCATGAACAAATGCGCAAGACTCTACATGACTTTACGATGGTTTACATACATTCCGGCTCCAATGAGGTGCTGAATCTCGTGAAATCTTGTAACGAGTGCATTTTAGTTGCATTCCTACTAATTTTCCATTCGAAATATAATGAATATATTTGATAAAAGAATGCAAAACTCAAACTAAGTTTATTTTTATTTTTTCCCCAAATAATAACAATACTTCTCAATATAAGATTTAAAACGAACATAACCACAATTTGCAATGTTTGGCTCCGGCACAATAGAAAATTTTGGCTTCACTTTGACAACCAAATCGATTCTATCCGCACCACCCAGATGGGATTGATTTCAAAATATCCAGCTACTCGCTCGAAAGCAGAAAAGCGGCTCTATCCGCAGCACCCAGCTCAGAAGTAGTGCCGCAACGGTGCGTAACGGTGTAAATCCGGTCATATCGCCAGGCTCGGTACAACACTGAAGCTGGCAATATGACATCCTTAAGGACATAGTTGGAAGAGTACCACGATGGCCGTCAATATGGCACCGCACCTTCCGCGGGTCGTTACCACACCTCCCGCATTCCTCTCCCACCAACTTTCGAATGCATCGAACAGAATCGAACAAAAGTTTTATATTCAAATTACTAACCTGCTCACAGCATATTTATTTACTTTCCGTGATAATTAACATGTTTCTTTAAAGAGTCCTATGCATTTCGGCTCGAATTATAGAATAAATCAGCAGCTTCGTGCCAATTTAATAGCCGTTCGCGATTTGGTGGGGTTATCACTGCACTTCACTTCCTTTCAAAGGGCATTGAAAAAATCAAGTTTTCACACACTTCCCTGCACATGAGCAGCCCGAAATGTTGATGAAATGCCAATTAAACACCACTTTTTGAAATCAGTCACTTGTGTGAAGCGAAAACCTAATATAAACTGCTATTTTTGATCGAAAAAAAAACACTAAAAACTGACCGCGGAGCGAATGTAAACACCACCGGCAGCGGCAGCAGCAAACTAATATTTAGGGTGGCTCAAAAATTACTTTGCTCCGCCACGCTCAGTCAAATAAGTTTCATATTCTGGGTGTCTTCCGATGGTTTGGGCTGGTTTGAATAGGGGCCCAGTTAACATTTTGGTACCTATATCTGGTGATATAGGTACTTAAATAAGAACCAACTTAATCGTATATAATGCACAGATTGGCTATATACGTACCAAAGTGGAGGCGATATAGGTACATACGAGTTTTACTATACGATTTTTCCCGATATCATGAGAACAGTATTACGATTAACATACAAATATGCAAAATAGAAAAAAAATCTTACCAGCACTCAGCCTCGAACATGCGACCTTTGGATTAGCAGGCGGATACTCTACCACTGCACCAAACTGCACATCTTGAAGTAATTCGGATTTATGTCCAACATAAACTACACAATTTATATCTTTACAACTGCTTGAAACTTCTACGAGCCATTTGGACTGAAGTGGTTTCGATTGTTTTACGATTCACATAGACATTCATTCGCACTGATATAGGATATTGCAAGGAGTATAAGTCATTACGAGTTTTTATTCACACAATTACGATTGATTTTCACTACGGTAAAAATTATCGTATACGATGCATTCAATACAACATCTTTCGACATAAATCTGACAAAGTTTGATATACAATGCGATTCAGATTTTTGATGGACTTAAATGCGACTTTATTTGCTGTTTGTTATACGACATGTGGTTTACTGGGGGCTTACAGTGCACAGGTCGTTTCAGGTTTGTATGACAGTTTATATGGCTAGGTTGAATTTTACATTATTCTGATTGTGGCGCTTCGTCATTGGGCCCTGGCGAGGAGGGCGACCATATGATTGGATGGAATATTCAAGAGCTTCGACTCCATAGACAATGCATATTGTATTGTCGTTCCGATAGTTGTGAGTCGATTTTATTCGAGGTTGCCAATCCTTAGCATGATAATTAGGCTTCTCAGAAAGCATCAGTGAAACGTGTAATTTATCAAAATAGCCAGAATTTGTCTGTGATATCTATCGCACCAGGAGCAGATACTTCATACAAAAAGTGTGACATAGGAGTGAACCAAGGAGTGAGCGGTTTATAAAATGCTATTTTTTGCGTTACGTAATCAATGGATCTTTCCCAAGGTGCGGTTTTCATTCAGCTATGTGGGTTCTCTTTTCGCCAGCGTTTGGAGGAGAGGCACTGTAGTCAGTGTAATGAAAGGTTTAGTTTTCCATACTAGCTTTCATACAAACTTGAACCGGCTTGTGCCCAATCAGTTTTTGTTCAAATTGGCTTTATACACTCAGAATACACTCGGAACATGGGACGGAATCGATTGAGCGTAATGGAGCTGGGTCGTTTTTTGAACCACCCTATTGATATTCTTTGCACAGATCGTAGTAAGCAATGTTAGTGAAATGACGTAATTTTTCAACCTCCGCTCCGTCAAAAAAAAAAATAGTTTCACAAAAAGCACAAAAAAAAACTTGGAAGTGGCAGTCAGCGCAGTTTCTAAGCATAGGAAGTTTACCACCGAATTTATCAACGTAATTAAGCACATCTGCTGAAGTCTCTCTCGAAGATACGAATCTGATGTTCAATATTCAATAACTGCTGAGGAAACTGACATTCGATTGCATCCAAAGATCGTGTGGCTTCAAACTTGCAGGAAGTCGAGTGCCTTGGGAGATAAGATTCGAAGGTCCTATATGTATAGACAGTAAGTCAGCTCATATCAGTGACAGGTAAGCAGCTTTAGGGCACATGGAAAGGTGAGTACACCTTGTATTTTACTATTACATAGCAAGTCAAAAATATACGTATGCCAATTCAAACGCAGAAATCTGGTAAGGATATTTTGCGTTCATATACAAAAATACATCTCATACACCATAATATCCTAGTTCTGGTTGACAAGAAGCAGTAGATGATTCTGTTCATGCAAATGGTGTGACCGGTGCTTCTAGAAGTATTTCCATATATTTTCATACATTCTGTGATAATAATATATTTTCAAAGAACACCATTTCTTTTTGAATATTTTCATATATGTTGACTTTCAACAACCAACAACAACAATATATAAACTAGTTTATTTGTGGACGCAGTAGCGCCCGTGGCAAGTGTTTTTTTTTAATATAAATGGTTCAATAATTTATGGATAAAAAAAAAATCAAAATTTTCAGCATCTGTTGTCTGTGATTTTTTTTTTCTTTCAAATGCTGTGTCTGGTTGTCTAAGGTTGTTACTGGTTTTGTTTTCTGCATCTGATAGTTAAACAGAATTGAAATGTCAAATATTTTATTTTTTATGAGAAATTCCCCGCATGCTGCGTCTGGTTGGCTAGTCACCGGACAGACAAACAGGGCTATTATATATAAAAAAAATATATGAAAAAAAACTTTTTTATGTTAAATCTATTAAACGCATTTAATTATGGGTCAAGTTCAAATGAATCTTTTATTCTATCTTTCATCTTTTCAGAGACTAGAATATAGACGGGTATACTAGTGTAATTATCACATTTTGTTATTCTCACTTATTTTATTTATTATTTTATTTTAGAGGTATTCATTCATCACATTAATTTTATTCTTTATTCATCTTCATTATATTCATTATTTCCATTCATTTCAATATTATTGACAATAACAATTTTACAGTGAATTCATTATGATCTTTAACGGAATGAAAATTCTGGTTGCTCTTATTGGTTTAATTTATATCCGCCTTATTTAATCCCTGCCCTTTGGTTCAGAAAGGGTAAGGGTGCGTTCTGCCAACTTGGTCGAGGCAGATTTCAAGTGTGAACAAGTTACTACATGGACGTTCTAAAGTGCCTGAATGAAATGTGTAGCTTGTGAGGAGCCCTTGAAGATGTGATGTTGGATCAGTATCTTGATATTAATCAGAATTTATAATGTAAATTATTGTAATTTTTAATAACACTACTTTATTCCGTTACGTATTTAGTATACTTGTGTTTTAACTAAAACACAATGTCAGTTTTGATCACAAATACAATGTCGGTAGTAATTACAAACTTATACTTATCAGTATTTTTACTTGATTCGCGATCCTAATTAAAACTCCGATATAATAATATTCATAGTTTATCGCGTGTAGTCTGAACGTTTTGTTTAAAATTACAAGACCTAATAATGATCCATAATTTGCATCCGCTGAACCATTCTGAACGGCCGTATTGGGAATATCACCTATAACATCTTCTCTGCTTAAATAACAGACGCAAGACGCCTGGATTATCTGATTTTCCTCAATCTCTGGTGCTTGGCTTCCCGGTGGAACTTATATTGAGTATCCTTCGGAAAGAATCTGTGCCCGGGATGGGGGAGTCAATTAAGGCAACATTCGTTTGAACAGTGACTTGTCTTTGTGGGCGAGGACTCGAGCTCGAGCGTCGATTTCGGGAGTCTAGTGGCGCTCTCGCGCGGACCAGCACTATCAACAGGTAGCAGAGACCCTCGCGTGCGTGTTGATGGTGTTGGTTTGCATGGGAGAGCTGTTGGATTCGTCGGGTCATCGTTTGGGTCTTTATTTGCAGCAGCGTATGGGTAGTTTTGAGACTTTGGTCTTGAAATGATATTCTCAAGCATTTTTCTTACATTATTTCTCCCTCCCCTCGGATATGTTATCTTGCCGCGATGGTTGGGCTTACGCCATTAGCACTGATATGGCAACCAAAGACATATCCTGTCGTGGTGATATCACATGTTGACTATTTTTTGTTTAATGCCGCGTCACATATAATCCGGCATTGATGCACTGATTTTACGCATGTGCATGTGATTCATCGGACATCGTATCTTGGAGCCTTGAATGGTGGTGCAGACAGGTAGAGGTCCTTTTCATCAGTGATAATGATCTCTGCTATGCGGCAATACTTTTCTGAAGCGCTCCTTGATGATGATGAGTCGTAGCCACGCTTAAACATAGCTAGGTAGGAATTAACCAGTAGAAAATACCATCAAGACATTAATAGGGAATTGACTCTTGGAATCACTGAGTAGAAGTTTTATCAAAACTAGGAACGTGGCACCTTTTTATGTTGTTATGTCTCACTTTAACGAGCCATAATTAAATATACCACAAATTAAAACGATGGTATGCAAACAATCTTACATTGGCTTCATTCTCGATTTTTTTTCTAATAGATAGGGAATAGGCGTGATGAAGCTGTACTTTGCCACCGAAAAGTGAATCCTATAGCTGACCACGACCCATAAAATTACAGTAATGCTACGCTTGTATGTAAGGCTTTGAGACTATTAGACAACTTAAAGACCATTTCTTCACGTTTGCTTAACTTTTAAGCGGTGCTTACTTATACGCTTGAACTAGGATACCTTTAGCAACCTTTAGCAATCCCCATACCTTTAGTGACCTTTTAGCGATAGAGACAATGAACTGACATCAAAACGTAACATAATCTACAATGAGTATAGAATTGAACTGAATAACGTAGGAAACATAAGATAACTAAGACAGACTGAGTAATAATGACACAGTGCGAAACATTTGACATAACTATGACTAGATTAACAATAGATCCATAGACATAAAGATCTACCAGCCTATCCTTCCTAATCCTATCAAAAATTCGAAGCTCAAAAAATGTCTGTAAAATTATTACCTGTTGAATCTTATTCGGAGGCGATTTCGAAGCTTTTGAAGACCAACAGGGCCATAACAACAGTATTCGGTGTTGTTAAGTTGAGAATTTTTGATGATTGCTGGGCGCACGGTTCTGAAGTGTGGCCTGGTAAATAGACTAAATAGATTCCAAAATAAATTTTAAACGAGTCATATTTATCAAAATCTAGTGCGTTATTATTGTTTCAAAATGCATTTCTATTCGAGTTTTCTCTCTTTGTCATCATATCTACAATAAGACTGACTCTCGCGATAGATTATAAGCTTATTATTTGTTGAGCTTCATTTGTTTGATGGAAACTGCTAATTTAGAAAAAAAAATGACTGACTAGTTTTTGTTTGCGTTAACATTGTAGTAGGGATAGTAGTGATGATTGCTGACCTCGATGAAATTGTGAAAAAAATGGTTGTTGATATGAATATGGTGATGTTGTGTGGTTATGCAAGTGTTAGTGAAAAGGTTAATACACAAGTTGGTATTGGTGGTATAGACATAGTGACCGAAGAAGCTAGGTAAAAGATAAAGTTGATTTAAATGGGATGGGAACATGGTCGTAGTGAGTATGAAGAATGAAATGCAATATTGAGTGAGGTGCTAGAAGTGGGAATCATTTTATAATTATACTAGAAATAATGTAAAATATTCGGTACATGTCCAATGAAAGCTAGTAGAAATGTCGGTTCTTATATGATATATAACAGCGCTGTTTTGAAGATCGATTCATTGTATGTGTGTTCATGACTGTAAATAAGATATTTGTGATAATAGTAATTATGATAGTGATGGTGGTGAAAACGATAATAAGTGATGCTACCGGGATTATTTTATAGAAAACTATTTGAATCAGAGCTAAAATTAGAGTTATTTGAATCAGGCCTTAACAGTGACCATTTGAGCAACGTAGCTTAGAAACGTCTGTTAATGACCAAAATAGAGGCTCGTAGAAGCAAATTTAATCACCGGATCAACAGGATTAGACCTAGTGTTAAGTTGGAGTGATGAGTGATAGTTATAATGGTGAAAACGGTGATCAGTTATGTTATTGAAGGGGACTATTTAATAAAACTATTTGGGTCAGGCCTAAAACAGTGACCATTTGAGCAACGTGGCTTAGGAACGTCTGTTATTGATCTAAAGTAGAGGCTCATAGAAGCAAATTTAATTACCGTGGGGAATAACAGGGATGGACCCGGAGTAGAGTTTGAGTCGAGAGACTGCCAACGGGTTACATGAAAAAAAAAAAAAATTATATCCACCTTATTTAATGGTCCGTTTAATATTGAGTTATAGTGTATTTAGCCTATGAGCTGTGTGATGTAATGTAAAAAAATGTTGATGTGTGACGTTATATACCTTATTCCAACTAAAAATTAGTTGTTTGAATTTTACCTTCAAATCTCCCTGTATTAGTAAATTCAGGATTCATTATATTCATTATATGTATTAAATATTTTCAGTTGATTCTTTATATTGATTTCATATTGATTACTACAATTCAAAAATATTCTTTGAGATTACTATTTCCATTTGTATTTATTTTATTATCAATGAAATAAAAATTCTGGATTTTCTAATCAAACTCATCAGTTCCGAAATAGAAATCATAGTCCTTTGCTTGATTTTGAAGACATTATATTAGCTGTATACATTATATTCATGACCTATTCATCGTATTCCTTCCAATTATTATAAATTATATATTTCGTGAACAAAGTAAGTACATCCAATTTTGTTACACGGTTAGTAATTATTAATTTTTTGGTTAGCCTAAACTTTCACAGCTTTTAAATTACCATCTGAATTTTCTTTGATTTTTTGTGATTTTTTTTTAATGGGGTTAACTCATAGTTTCATTGATGCTCAAGATCATGATCGACTAAAAACCAACCATGTAAAAAAAGAACTGGGTGTGTATTCAAAAGAAATGCAGTTCGCTAGTAATGTTTATTATACTATACTTTTTATCCATTTTGTCAGATGGAGGCATTTTCAGCGAAGTAACTAATACCTTGTTGGACTAATTTTATTCATCGGTGTATTCGTTATACATGTTGACTAAATTCATTTTTCAATTATATTGCCTATATTGAACTCATAAATATCTTTTGCAGTGGAAATATTCTTAGATTATATTCATTGTGACATGGAGCACAATGCGTTTTAGTAGTTGAACCTATTATATAAGTTTTGCTCAGTATTCTATTCCGAATTCTATTGGCAGACTAGATGATCTGGAAATTTGAAAAACAAATTCTTCCTGACAATAATAGAAACCTGTTCTCAAGTTTTTCGCATTGACTTCCATTAATTGCTCAAAGTTATATTCAACATACGTTACATTCGTTATATTCGCAAGCTATTCATATTCGTGGGAAATCGTCTTTAAGGTCACTCCTGACGGAATCCAAGTTTCAAAGTGCTCGCGTTTTCGTGAGCACACCACTCGATACGGAGGCGTCGCACATCTGTCATTTTTGTTGATTCAGCTTTGCTGCGTCGCAGCATGCGTGAAATATTAACCATGACAGTTGTGCGTTGCTTCCGTAACGAGTGGTGTGCCCCCGAAAACGCGAGCACTTTGAAACTTGGATTCCGTCAGGAGTGATCTTAACATTATAGAATGGAGTTTAATTATGAACATTTTATATAACTTTTTCTTGTTGCGCTCACTTATTTGTTCATTTTTGTTTTCTACATACATATTTTCTACATACATGTTTTCTACATACATATTTACAATGAAACAATGAAATCTTAATTACATTATTTTCAGTTTAAAACTTGGTGTACGAACACTGATAGTAAATTACTCTGAAAAAAGCTGAATACCCAAAACAATTGTACCTACTGTAATCACTTTATGCATATTTTCAGTATATTCTTGTATTCACTTAATACACCATATTCATTTACATTCTCTACATTCATTCATCAAATTTATTATATACAAGGCACTCAATAAATTTATGATATTCATAATATAGTTTTTCAACAAATTATTATTAAACTAAGCAGCTTTTTTAGTGGATTGATGAACTTTGGCCGTATAGGATATTTTTGTCCGAACAGGCCCAACTTCCAGTGATAGCGGTATTCTTCAACCAAAACACTACAATATTACGTTGTGCTTACAGGAAGAAGTTATTTGTAACCAAAATTTACGATTCAACTGATGTTTCAGAGTAAAGTATTCGAGAACTGTGGCTTTGCAGGACCTACCACATCACTATCGCATATATTCTCTAAACATGCCTATACTTCCATTATAATGTTACTAATTTGACTGCATATTTACATGAAATGGATCATTTTGCTGGAAGGAGATTCTTATTTCCCCGTGGGTTTCGTGTAAGTGTCTCTGCTTACAGGTACACCGCCCCCATTTTTGGCCCTTCAAACAGCAATTTGTTGAATTCAAAATGATATTGAAATTTGACCTTACTGGTAAGTGGAACCGCATGCAGAGCAAGATTCTAGCCAGGATGGTGGCTTACTACATACATACATACATACACCCTACTGATATTCTTTGCTTTTTTATAAATACTACACCAATACTACTACAGTATATGACAGTTTTTATTGTACCAATACTTTCAAAGCTTTGTTTTGGTACTCAACCCACCTTCACCTTAACCGCGAATCCCAAGGTGTCAGGCGACCCGTGCCAATGGGATGAATGGCCTGGGGGGTGAAACAACTATCCAGCAGTGAATCAATTATTTGCGCTAGCGCATGCGAAACAAGCGACAAAAGAGAACCAACGTTTGTCGATGTCGGAGATAATAATGACAAAGATCCGACAAACTTTGTCAACAACAAAAATGAAGACAATTTTGTTGCTAACTCTTAATCCCGTTATTTTATATTATATCTACAGCAAATTTCGGTTTTATGCTATCGTAGTTTCTGCTGTTATGGACATTTCAAGAATCTATAACTCTGATTACAAAAATAACATCGCATTTTCGGAAATATCAGAGCATGCAAGGCAAATTATTATTCTTGTCATATTGTGTTCGGGTTCTGATAAAGGTTTGTTGTGAGGTGCGTTTGGCAGTAACAAACGCTGTTGATGACAAAGGGTATATTGTTTGGCGTTACTCGAATATTGATTCCCTGCTAGCCAGGCAGTTAACGGAGCCTGTAATGCTGGGTAGACATTTTTTCGTGATGTATTACGGAGAAAGATCTACCACACTGTACTCTAGTTCGTACTATTCTAGTTAATACTTATGAGTGATGGCCGAAAGAGTGTGGAACGACTATAATATGCTTTTAGATTAACCATGTTTTGCTCATTTTAGATGGAGTTAATGGAGTAAATTATAAAAACGTAACTCAATCTAAGGCTTGTTTCGAAGCCGACGACATAAATCTTCAAGCTCCAGAGCTCTGATTAATTAGGAAAGAAGCGAATACGAATTTGGTGGTTCTGCTGAACCCTTTGACTGATTAGAGCTCTGTGTAAAGGTGAGCTTCAGAAATGCCAAACGCAATGAAATCAGATCTCTGTACAAAAACTAATTGGGAACTCATAAGAAGAAGCAAAAATATGTTTGAACTTTAGTATCGATGCATGGTCAAAATCAGTATTATTCCACTTATTGTGGAGCCGAAACTGATTGAGGAGCGCGCCTTTAAGCCATTTCTCGAAGGGTATAAATAGCGGTAGGTAGGGATGAATCGATACTAGTAAATAGGAGTAAATACTCGATACTTTTGCTTCGATACCAAGTACTTTTGGAATCGATACTTTGATACCCGATACCAAGTAAGTATCGAATTGGTGTACTTGAATCAATCGAGTACCTGATTTAAAGTCTATTAAATTTAATAAACCTTAATAGAAACATTCGTATTTTCTTCGTAATAATCTTTCAAGTATTTAATTCGAATAAAAAATACCAATTATTAATTTTCTGCCGCTCAACACTTATTTGTGCTAATTGCGGTATATTATTAGTGAAATTCACAAAAGTGAAGTAAGCTTTATTTCATAGATTTTTTATGATTCATTTAAAACTGAGGATTAAAATGTGGCCTATCCTCAATCTTAAAGATAGCAGACGTCTTGTGTTATGCGGGACAGTCCTAGACAAAGAATTCGAGAGACTATGGAATCCGTTGAAAATTAGTTTGATGTACGGAATTAATCATAATATGTCAAAATATTTTGAAGAGTTTAGGTCATGATTATTCCAGGATCTGAACATAAGTATATCAGAAAATGTGTAAAATCGGAAGTATCCATAGATCTGTAAAGATCTAAAAAATCTGTAAAATCAGGAACACGCTTGAAGCACTTGAGGATTTAAAAAAAACTTCACCGTCTTCATTCAATGGTTTTCCAGACTGAACACTTACGTAAGATGAATAACAACGGAGAATACCCAATAGACCACTGAAAAACGTTTTGCTTATCGAAGAATATCTTCGACTGAAGCGGGAATCGAATCCTCAGCTCATAATACAAAACATACATAGGGTATGATGGGGCAAGATGGGTCGCCTAATGCAAACCCTGAATATCTCAAAACAGAAACATTTTAATTCAACTTTTCAACATGGATCTATAAAAATAGCTCATAATCTGTAAGCCAGAAGTATGAAATAACACAAAACTCCACTTTTTATTCCATTTCGAGTCATTAAAGTAGAAGTCTGTTTTTCTGTCAAACAAAAAATGAAGGGGTAAGATGGGTCAAACAGCGGGGCAAGATGGGTCACCTTTAAATACTGCAATTAATAATGTTTTTATTCCCAATATTGAATTACAAACAGATAGATAGCTTTATTGCCAATGATTATATTGAATAAAGAATAATTTTTAAGCCTTGCATGAAAAAATGGCTCTTCATCAGTGGCGTAGCCACGGGGGTGGTTTTGGGTATAATCCCCCAAAGACAAAATTTTTGGAAGAAAGTTTTTTTTTCGAAAAAAAAAAATGTTCAGAAAACCCCCCAGACCAATTTTCTGGCTACGCCACTGCTCTACATCCAAAAATGTCTGCAAATTATTTAAAAAACAAGCCGTCTTAGTATTGCCCTCTTAAAGACAACAAAATAGAAATTTTCAATAAACAAATTAACATTATTATGTCAAAAGTAACCTTAACATGATTAAACCAGCAATGGAAAATATGTTTTGAAAACGAACTATGCCCTTCAGTATGTGCTGACCCATCTTGCCCCATTTGTAAGTTCATGTTAGAATGTTGAACTTTCGATATTTTTTTTTTATTTCAACGCAGTTAGTACAACATCACCTACATTACTTATGATACTTTCACTATGTTACTAAAAATGTTTAAATTTTACATTGCTCGACGAGATTAAACGTTTTATAGAAAGTGTGTTTCGCATAAGAAACATAGCTTACAAATATTTTACCTTGCCATACTTTACCAAAATGAATTTTTATCATCAGATCGAGTGACAATAAAGTAGAACCCAATTATTCCTCCTACAAAGTCATAATCTCCACATTAAAATGTAGAGAATGCTCAAAAAGGCCCTGACCCATCTTGCCCCGCCTTACCCTAAACATACCGCACTGCCACGAGTTCAAGTTTGCAAAACATTTCTTTCAAAAATATTAAGAAAATCTTAAGTAATCGTTTCTAAGAAATCGAGTAGTTGGCATCATACTGGGTGTTGAAGATTGATAGGACACAAACATCTTTTGATTAAAAATACCGAAAAATATATTTGATGATCAAAAGATGCAATTGGTTGGCATATTAAATGTTTCACGTGAAACTTCGCGTGACTAACAGCTTTAAATACACTCTTAAGATAAATGAATTAAAGTATAGAAGAACAAATAGTAATGAAATGTTCTTAATTTCTTTAGTGTTCCATTCAACATAATAATCGTTTTTGAATTTTACTTCAAATATATGATGATACGAGTAGGTATCGATACTTTTAATTCGATATTTTGTGGTACCGATACTTTTATACGATACTACTTTAAAGTAAAAGTATCGATACCTCAGTGGTATCGTTTCATCCCTAGCGGTAGGTACCTTAATCTAAAGAGGCCTTACATTAAGTTTGAGAAATATCTGAATAAAAAACGACTACTTCATTCCTTCTCAATAAAAATGGAGCAGAAAGGCATGCACTAAACAAATTACACGGGGATACTAAAAAGTTCAATGAAATGGACGAAATGATTCATCCCAAATTCAACGCGATGTAGGTAGTGCAACCCTGGTAAAGTAGCCTACCGAAGATCGTACAGTTACAGACCCGGCAACGAATAAAGAACAACGATTGGAAAGTCGGATCATGGAACGTAAGAACTTCGAATGAACCCTCACGTAGTGGGCTCCTGGCTCGTGAGCTGCAGAAGGTCGACGTAAGTTTGGCAGCAATCCAGAAAATACGGTTGCCCAGAACTGGAGAACGTGAATTCCGGGCGGTGTATCCCACAGATCTACTATAACGGCGATGACAGAGCAGAACGAGGAAATGGCTTCATGGTGATCGGGAAGCAGATGAAGCGTATTATCTAGTGGAAGCCTATAAGCGACGGCATTTGCGTGTTGAGAATGAAGGGCAAATTCTTCTACTATAGCCTGATCAGCATCTATGCCCCAACGAACGATAAGCCTGATGACGCGAAGGATGAGTTCTATGAGACCCAAGATCAACATCCGAGTGGAGCAACTTGCTCACAGATAGACCACGTGCTGATCGACAGACGACATTTCTCGGATGTTATAGATGTAAGGTTCTTCAAAGGTCAGAACATTGACTCGCCCCACTACCTTGTAGTTGCAAAAATTAGGGCGCGACTTTCCAGCGTCACGAATTCACGAAACAACAGAACGATGCGTGACAATATCCAACGCTTGTCAATTGAAGAAGTTTCTGGACAGTACTACCAGAAGCTGGACGAGCGGATAGGAGATGCTATTGGATCTGGCGACTTGAACAGATTGTGGGAAAGCATTCATGAAGCTGTGACTTTAACAGGAAGTGTTAGGCACTGCACAGCGCGCCTACGAAATAGTTGGTTCGACGAGGAGTGCCAGCGAGTGACGGACCGGAAAAATGTTGCATGGAATCGAATGCTAATGGCTCGTACTCGTTCCAACAGAGAGCAGTACAGTGTAGCAAGGACAGAAGAGAAATGAATCCACCGCAGAAAAAAAGGCAACACGAAGAGAGTGTGATAGCTGAAGCGCAGGAAAACATGGATAGGAACGATATGCGGAGGTTTTACGCAACTGTCAATGGCGCGCGGCATAAGACTGGGCAGTGTGATGCCAATTACAGAGGGATCACCCTTCTGAACTCGACGTACAAAATCCTGTCGCGTATCCTTGTTAAACAGATTGAGACCGCTTAAGGAGTCCTTCGTCGGTGAATACTAGGCAGGTTTTCGTGAGGGTCAATCAACGACGGATCAGATGTTTAGCCTGCGGATGATCCTTGATAAATTTCGGGAGTACAACTTGCACACCCACCATATGTTCATTGGTTTCAAAGTAGCATACGGTTCAGTGAAAAGAAATTAGCTGTGGCAGATAATGTCCGAACATGGGTTGCCAGCAGTGTATCGACGCTGTCGCCAAACAGGCACAGGTAGGTAGATAATACTGGTTACGACTATTCGAATTTGCTTTTCAGTAAATACTTTTGCTAGGTGACATTACATTGCTCTTCACCTGCCATAAAACGAATTTTGGCATGCACAAACCCGGAAGATTTTAATACAATCATTACCAGGGTTTGCAGAAATCGCTCTCAATAAATAACGAACAACGATAAAAGAAAGGCAAAAACTGTTCCGAAACATAACATGCCATGATGACAAATTTATCAAACTTGTACAAATACGAAAAACAGAATCGGATAGGCAGCCCCCACAGAGAAGTGATTATTCTCGCTTTTTCTTGCTCATTTTGTGTTGGAGACCGCACAGCTATGTAGAATAAGTTGAAATGCATCATCAGAACCAGCTTCCCGCGTTTGGAGCTTTTAAAATGAAATTTATCATGAGGTATAGCCTCCCGAATCTGTTCTTTATCATTACAGCTTGCGAAAAAAGACTCTCACGGTATTCTACATATCTTACAGACATGATAGGAAGTGAGAGAGCTTTTCATTCTCTTTTAGATTTGATCATTAAATTAAAATATCGCATAACCCAAAAAATAGGGTAAATCCGGGTGAGATGTCGCGTCGGTATATATGCCGTACTTTAAAGATCTGATAGGGTACAACAGACTTGCTTTATTGGCGCAAATGTATGTGAGAGTGTGTCTTTTGTAGCGAAAGCAAAACCGTAAGTAGTAACTCCAGTGATGGTAAAATCTCAAATTCTCAAATCTCATGGGCGTTTCAAATCAAGCGCGAGTCAAATCCCATCAGACTCATAGCCCAGAGAATCGTTCATGATTCGAATCGTGATTTACATCATTGCATGATTTTTACGTGTTCTTCATGTTGAATGTATTGAATTAATTTTTTCACTCAAAGCAATGGCTAATAAATCCACATGTAAACAAAACATACGCTCCTGCCCCTGCTCATTCTTATCAGCTAAAAAAGTAATATGATGGTTACCAACTTTAATTAATGTCGCGAAGGCCGTGAAATTTCTAACGTCATTTTGAAAAAAAAAGTTGTTTACGTGTTGTTTGTTTGTTTGTTTAAAGTTGGTACGGTTTTGCGATAATTCTTACGAATTCTTCTTCTTCTTATTGGCATTACATCCCCACACTGGGACAGAGCCGCCTCGCAGCTTAGTGTTCATTAAGCACTTCCACAGTTAGTAACTGCGAGGTTTCTAAGCCAGGTTACCATTTTTGCATTCATATATTATGAGGCTGCTAGCCGATGATACTTTTATGCCCAGGGAAGTCGAGCCAATTTCCAATCCAAAAATTGCCTAGACCGGCACCGGGAATCGAACCCAGCCACCCCCTCAGCATGGTCTTGCTTTGTAGCCGCGCGTCTTACCGCACGGCTAAGGAGGGCCCCATAAAATCTTACGAATATGCATGTTTATTTCGGTATATGAAGCCTGTGAAAAACTTGTAGGATATGTTTGTAAACAGTTTACGTTTTGAGTTATAGAGATGTGGCGTCTATCTCTTACAATCGGTGTAGCTGCCGGAAAAATCAGGATGATACGCCGCACCTCCCTAATATCACCACTTCCATGATATATTATTATTAAGTGAAAAAATAATGGTTAATTCGAGGACCAATATTATGTAATGGAGTGGAAGGAGAATCCTGCCCAAAAATCCAGCTGGCCAAGGATATTTGTTATTTTATTAATAATATGCTTCGAAATTAATGCTATTTGCACAAGGATCGATTTTACGTGTTGTTTTTCATTGTTATTATGCAAGCCAATTACTGAAAACATCAGAATAATGAATAAAAAATGAATTTGCACTCCAATACTTAGTTCGATTGGATATAGCGTTCCAGAATTATTTAAAAAAAATGTTTTCTTCTCTTGCCAAAACAAACTAAAAAAAACTGTTTTAAAATCAGTGGTTATGCATATCAATAAATGCAACCAAAGGTGAATTGATGAAAATATTGGAATCTACCCCCTTTAAGGTCACTCCTGACGGAATCCAAGTTTCAAAGTGCTCACGTTTTCGGGGGCACGCCACTCGATACGGAAGCAACGCACAACTGTCATTTTCGCTGATTTAGTTTTGCTGCGTCGCAGCATGCGTGAAAAAATTAAAATGACAGTTGTGCGTTGCTTCCGTATCGAGTGGTGTGCCCCCGAAAACGCGAGCACTTTGCAACTTGGATTCCGTCAGGAGTGACCTTAAGTTCCAATTTGACTTTTCTAATACGCATTAATCAATACATTATTCTGCATTTTTCGTAGATTTTATTATTTTTGAATTAGATTGATTAAACACAAGCTTTAGCATTTTGAAATGCTAGTCTAGTAAAATTTGATATAAACAATGTTTCTTAGTACGACAAAGTCTTCACACCCACAAAGTTTCACTGGATTCCGAGAGGGTGCTGCCAACGCCGAAGACGTGTTGGCGTGAGATCCATTCCTTATGAGAAACAGTAACCTTACACCCAGTTTGGTTTACAAGTCGTGGTTGAGATTAAACAATGAAACAGAAATTAAGGTGGGAAAAAAAATCTATTTTGTGAACTCAGCGAGAATGAGAACAAACTAGATATTGAGCTAGGAGAAGTAATGAAGACGACCAGTCGAGATATAAAACACGCAGTTGAAATGAATGCTAGATTGAAAAGACGTTTTATACACTGAGTCGTTTTTGGTGCAGTTTTTTTTTTGTTATTTCTGGTCTTCGGAGCATTGAGTTGACCCCACGAAAAATGCACAAAAAATCGAAGTAAAATCAGGAGGTATATAGAAAAATGTGGAAATTGAGATAGACCGAAAAATTGATAACTTCTAATCGCGTGAATAAACGACCCAGTGTTATTTAAACGGACAGATGAATAAGTTCTTTTTTAGCTAAGACGACCAGTATTGCTAGATTTGATTCCTGGTGTCGGTCTAGGCAATTTTCGGTTTGGAAATTGTCTTGACTTCCTTGGGCATAAAAATATCATCGTGTTAGCCTCATGATATACGAATGCAAGAATGGTAACTTGGCCTGGAAACCTCGCGGTTAATAACTGTGGAAGTGCTGAATGAACACAGAAATGTTCCAGTGAGAGATGTAACGCCATTCAGAAGAAGGAAGAAAAAGAAGGACCAGTATGCAATACTCTATGCCAGGAGCTCGCTGTCGCAAAATCGTTTTCAAGATAAATAAATGACAGCTACTTAATTGTGCGACAACGACAAAAAAAACTCATCATTTGTAGAATCCAAACAACCAACAATCTGCGCTTCTTTAGTTGTCATTACCGACTATGTTCTGATTATAACCTGTTGTTCGAAAGCGCTCCCTTCGCTATAATAATGGTGACACGCATAAATCCTTGTTATACAATAGCAACCCAACTCTCGTCGACCCCCATCCTTCGACAACTTTCTTTCACTGCTGACCATATGGGTCATTCCTGCCGTTTCCCGTTCAACACGATTCGGAAATGGCCACTTGACTGCTGCTGGTGGTGCAAATTGATTCTGCGTGACAAACTTGCTCGTTCCGGAAACAAATGATTCCTGTCGCACGTAGCAAACAACATTCACCCCTGCCTATCAAATAAAAAAAAAGTCACATGCCGAGAATGTCGTGTTCAGCTGGTTGGTAGAATCAGATCCACTTGGGGATGATGTCCAAAAATGGCTATTCGAGATTTATTTGGGTTCTGTGTAGAACATTTTAAAATGCATCATAAAAATCTGTGCTCCCAGCGTTTGGAGCTTTTTAAAAGAAATTTTAAAAAAGGCCTTCGAATCAGTGCTTTGTCATGACAGCGTGCGAAAAAAAAGTCTCTTACGGTATGCTAAATATCGTATGTATACACACACCAAAAAATTATGAATATTACAGGTGATGTATTTCAATAAAATGACACAAAACCACATGACATAAACAGAATCGTATATTTTTCAATGTCAGATGATTTAAAATTACATGTCACGGAACCTAAACACAGCACCCGCTGCAACGCACCTAACGCACAAGCAGTTAATGACTTGATGCAGTGAAATACTTGTTCAGTGCAAATCGTTGAACCAGTTTTACTTCGATCATCCCTCTTTCAAGAAACGGGGATAGCTGGGTGGTAGCGTGCTGGGCTCTCACTCAGCGGACTTATGTTCGATTCTCGTTCTGATCAATCAATTTTTTCGTCAATAAAGTTGTGATGTAAAATTAAAATACCACCCAATTTTACATCAAAAATGACGCTCGTATATGTCGGTGTCACAGCACCTAAAATTACATGATTATTTTTAGGTGTGCAGAGATGATACGTGAGAGACTTTTTCATTCTCTTTTGAATTCAATCCCTGATCAGAGCATACTTCAAATTAATCAAATATGCAATATTTCTTCAAAAATTATTTTATCGAAATCAGTTGCATCAAATTAGGTATGTTAGTGTTTCAACTAACAGATTGATAGAAAATTTGAATTTTTTCCAATGTTTCACTAACTAATTGTGTGAACGGTATATAATGCCTGTACATTTTTCGGATAACCATGCTAAGCGCAAATTCGTGCAAACTAATAAGAAGCTCCACACACCTAAAAATAATCATGTAATTTTAGGTGCTGTGACACCGACATATACGAGCGTCATTTTTGACGTAAAATTAGGGGATACTTTAATTTTACATCACAACTTTATTGACAAAAAAATTGATTGATCAGAACGAGAATCGAACATAAGTCCGCTGAGTGAGAGCCCAGCACGCTACCACTCAGCTATCTCCGTTTCTTGACAGAGGGATGATCGAAGTAAAACTGGTTCCACGATTTGCACTGAACAAGTATTTCACTGCATCAAGTCATTGACTGCTTGTGCGTTAGGTGCGTTGCAACGGGTGCTGAGTTTAGGCTCCGTGACATGTAATTTTCAATCATCTGACATTGAAAAATATACGATTCTGTTTATGTCATGTGGTTTTGTGTCATTTTATTGAAATACATCACCTGTAATATTCATAATTTTTTGGTGTGCAGCGCCAAAATATAAACGAATTTTCTTGTATAGATAGATTATGCCATTTTCCCTACTGCTGCCACGCTGTGTAATAGTTGATGCTCTTTCTTTTTGTTGGCATATCACATTAGAGGACATTTATTCGTTCGACCTATTGTAATTGCTGAATGAACGTAGCAAATGATGACGACAAATAAGTGTTTGAGTGATGTGCATGATATTTCCCTCTAATCTATAATGCCTACAAGTCTATAATCAGCTTTCTGGGGAGGCTGCCCAAATGCTCATCCTTACTATGTGTCACAGGTTAAGTAAATAAAGATTAAATAAAAGCTGATTTCTCCCAGCTGAACAGCTCATTTATGAAACAAAAGTGCAGTACCGTACTATCACGTTTTTGACGTGGGATTACGCCTGTGTTTTCTATATTGGGGGACACTTTGCGATTGCGAAGAATAAAAAAAACTCACGATTTTTAACTCTGATTTCAGGATTTACGCAATTTACAGGGCTTTTAAGCTGGTGCAGTTTATTTCTGCTAACTCTGCTAACAATAGAACATGGCAACGATTTTTGTCTAAAATTGGAAATTATTTTGTTGGACATTTGTTGCAATGTCTCAATATTAGAAATTCTATGAAGTTCATTGGTACTATACCACGGAGGCAACTTCAGAATCATTTTCAAAATTTTTATTTTGAATCCTCTGAAATTTCTTCTTTCTGGTATTGCATCAACTAGTCCATATTGACACAGCATACAACATGGCTGGTCTAAAAAACTGTTTGTAAATCAAAAGTTTGTTCTTAAGACAAAGCTTTGATTTTCTGTTTATAAGTGGATATAGAGACTTAATATATTTATTTCATTTGGCTTGAATGAAGCGGGCTTGGTAGTCATATGGCCACTGCTTCTGCCTCATACGCAGGAGGTCGTGGGTTCAATCCCAGGTCCGTTCCATTCTCCTACTTTGTATCATTCTCTATATTTCTCGTGATCTAGCAATCGCTAGAACTGGAAATGGACTTCCATACCGTTTCCATCTCAATTTCCTTATACCTTCAACTTGGATATTCTAACAGTAATATGCTAGAATTGGAAATGAACTATAAAGCGTGTTTCCAAATATCCAATTGGAAATTCCATCAGTTGCTTTCTCCTATCTATCACATTGGCAGCTCGTTAACCAAGACGGACCTCTGCCTCTCGAACCTAACCCAAAAAATCCAACAAATTCCGCATGAACTCGTGGCAAGTGCAGAGGTATATTCGGCTTGCAGTGGGCGAGTGATTGCATCATCATTTCCTCCCCCTTCCCTACATTGACTTGCATTCTGACGTGGCAGGCGCCAGTATGACCTAACAAATGAGATCATCAGTACTTGTATATTGAAGATGTGAGCTAGTCCCAAGCAAACATCTGTTGGTTCCCTGTGCAAGAACAGCTGATCTGGTCATAATGGAGTAGCAACTACGAGCAGTCAATCAAGCTCAAGCTTATTTCATTTGGCTTGAATGCCTTCAATGTGACTTTTAAAAGTTAATTTTTGATCCAGCAGTAGTCCTAAATATTTAGCTTCGCTAGACCAACTAATTGGAACTCCATTCATAGTGACAATATGTCTGCTAGAAGGTTTCAAATAAGAAGCTCTCGGCTTATGCGGGAAAATTATAAGATGAGCTTTGAAAGCATTCGGGGAAATTTTCCATTTTTGCAAGTAACTGGAGAAAATATCCAAACTTTTTTGCAATCTACTACAAACGTTACGTGTCAGGTAAGTCAGAAAAAAGAAATGTTATACAATATGGGCCCCAGTATGCTGCTTCGGGGAACACCAGCTCTTACAGGTGATCTATCAGATTTAGATTTCTGATAGTTTACCTGCAGTGAGCGATCTGATAAATAATTTTGGATCAGTTTAATAATGTACAGAGGAAAATTAAAATTCATCAATTTTACAATCAAACCTTCATGCCAAACACTGTCAAATGCTTTCTCTATATCAAGAAGAGCAACTCCAGTCGAATATCCTTCAGATTTGTTGAGCCGAATTAAGTTCGTAACTCTTAATAACTGATGAGTGGTTGAATGCCCATGGCGAAAACAAAATTGCTCATCAGCAAAAATAGAATTGTCATTTCTATGAACCATCATTCTATTTAAAATAATCTTTTCAAACAGTTTGCTTATTGAAGAAAGCAAACTGATTGTGCGATAACTAGAAGACTCAGCTGGATTTTTGTTCGGCTTCTAAATTGGAACAATTTAGGCGTTTTTCCATTTATCTGACAAATATGCCAATTGAAAACATTTGTTAAATAAATTAACCAAAAAGGATAAAGAGCTCTCAGGAAGTTTTTTGATAAGTATGTAGAAAATACCATCATCGCCCGGGGTTTCCACTTTTTTAAATTTTCTAGTAATAGATCTCACTTCATCCAAATTAGTTCCCAACGAAGGGTCAAAAACATTCTCTTAATTGAGAATTTCTTCGAAGCTCCGTGTAAACTGGACTAGTGAGACTAAAATTATGGGCACCCCCGAACTGCTGAGCAAGTTTTTGAGCCTTTTCGCCATTTGTTAATAAAGTTTTATGCCTCTCTTAAAGCGCTGGAATTGGCATTTGAGGTTTTTTAAGATTTTTCGTTAATTTCCAAAAGGGTTTCAAACTGCGATCCAATGTTTCGAAGTTTTACCGCAGGAGTGGATGGAAGGTGTCGTGTGTCCCATCTACAAAAAGGGCGATAAGCTGGATTGTAGCAACTACCGCGCAATCACAATGCTGAACGTCGCCTACAAGGTACTCTCCCAAATTTTATGCCGTCGACTAGCACCAATTGCAAGGGAGTTCGTGGGGCAGTACCAGGCGGGTTTTATGGGCGAACGCTCCACCACGGACCAGGTGTTCGCCATTCACCAAGTACTGCAGAAGTGCCGCGAATACAACGTGCCCACACATCATCTATTCATCGACTTCAAAGCCGCATATGATACAATCGATCGGGACCAGCTATGACAGCTAATGCACGAACACGGTTTTCCAGATAAACTGACACGGTTGTTCAAAGCGACGATGGATCGGGTGATGTGCGTAGTTCGAGTTTCAGGGACATTCTCGATTCCCTTCGAAACCCGCAGAGGGTTACGGCAAGGTGATGGTCTTTCGTGTCTGCTATTCAACATCGCTTTGGAAGGGGTAATACGAAGAGCAGGGATTAACACGAGTGGTACAATTTTCAATAAGTCCGTCCAGCTATTTGGCTTCTCCGACGACATAGATATTATGGCACGTAACTTTGAGAAGATGGAGGAAGCCTACATCAGACTGAAGAGGGAAGCCAAGCGGATCGGACTAGTCATCAACACGTCGAAGACGAAGTACATGATAGGAAGAGGTTCAATAGAAGACAATGTGAGCCACCCACCGCGAGTTGGCATCGGTGGTGACGAAATCGAGGTGGTAGAAGAATTTGTGTACTTGGGCTCACTGGTGACTGCCGAAAATGATACCAGCAGAGAAATTCGGAGACGAATAGTGGCTGGAAATCGTACATACTTTGGACTCCGCAAGACGCTCCGATCGAATAGAGTTCGCCGCCGTACCAAACTGACAATCTACAAAACGCTCATTAGACCGGTAGTCCTCTACGGACACGAGACCTGGACGCCCAAGTAACATTTTGGTACCTATATCTGGTGATATATATCTGGCGAAAATCGGACGACTGCGGTGGGCCGGGCACGTAGCCAGAATGTCGGACAATAACCCGGTGAAAATGGTTCTCGACAACGATCCGACGGGTACAAGAAGGCGAGGTGCGCAGCGGGCAAGGTGGATCGATCAGATGGAAGATGACTTGCGGACCCTCCGTAGAATGCGGGGTTGGCGACGTGTAGCCATGGACCGAGCCGAATGGAGAAGACTCTTATATACCGCACAGGCCACTTCGGCCTTAGTCTGAATAAATAAATAATAATAATGTTTCGAACATTATTCTTATAGTTGGTATTTCTCAGAATAGTGAAACGTTTTTTAATTTCATTTTGCAAATGACATGACCCCATGACATCCGCTCAACTACTGCATCGTTTATTTCGTAATATCTGGGACACCGCAACTTTCCCGGTCGACTGGATGCAAGGTATCTTAGTGAAGGTGCTCAAAAAGGGTGACCTGACTGTATGCGATAACACGGATGGCACACGGATCAGGAAAGTAAGGGCTGCCTTTGCGAGTTTAACCCTTCCGTTACCAACCCCACTTTTGAAAACAAAAATAATAATCTTTTTGGCTGTAACTGTTTTACTTTCAACATTTTTTTCGCAACTTTCACCAAAAAAAAGCGGAATTTATTCAAGTTTCATGGGCTCTATGCATTTGTAGGACTGGCCACTTGATACCGGAGTTATTCTGGATTTAAAATGGGTGTTAGCTTTTGACCATATGCCAGAACGCATACTTCGGAAATGATTATTTTGAATAAAAACGCGCATAAACTTTACCAAATTTGATCCGTCCGACATATGGCCTGTATTCCGGAATCCGGACGTTCCGCCGGAACCGGAGTCACTTTACGGAAATAGGCGAATACCATCATGCGACACATCAAACTTCATAATTTCAAAAGTTATGGTATTCCATGGTAGTTTTGTACTTCCTGGACCGTGTTTGAACCGATTGGAATCGGTAAACGATTTACCATGTACCGGTTCAAGGGACAATTTCGGCGTATCAAACTTCATGAATTCAAAAGTTATGGCTTTCTATGGAAGTTTTGTACTTCCTGAACCGTATTTGAACCATATTTGAACCGATTAGAACCAGTAAACGGTTTTATCATGTGCCGGTTCAAGAGTCAATTTCAGAAAATAACCAAACGCCATCATGCGGCGTATCAAACTTCATGATTTCACAAGTTATGGCATTCCATGGTAGTTTTGTACTTCCTGGACCGATTGGAACGGTTTTACCATGTACCGGTTCAAGGCACAATTTTGGAAAATAACCAAACCCAAATCAAACTTCGTATCGTATCATATCATAACAAACTCAAAATATCAAGCTTATTTGAACCGATTGGATGCGGTAAACGATTTTATCACAGACAAACAGACATAACACATCGAACATTCAATCATCAAATTCATCGTCGTCAAATCACGAACCAGATGGCGCTAGTGAGCAAAAGTCAAACTCGAGCAAATCCGATGCGTGCCATAACTTTTGAAATCATGAAGTTTGGTACGCCGCATGATGGGGTGTGCTTATTTTCCAAAATTGTCCTTTGAACCGGTACATTTTAAAACCGTTTACCATGTGATCGGTTCCAATCGATTCAAATACGGTTCAGGAAGTACAAAACTAATATAGAATGCTATAACTTTTGAAATCATGAAGTTTGATATGCCGCATGGTTGATTTGCTTATTTCCCAAAATTGACCCTTGAACCGGTACTCGGTAAATCAGTTTACCGGTTCCAATCGATTCAAATACGGCCAAGGAAGTACAAAACTGCAATAGAATGTCATAGCTATTGAAATCATGAAGTATTTTCCAAAATTGCCCATTAAATCGCTTCATCTTGAAACCGTTTACCGGTGCTAATCGGTTCAAATACGGTCTAGGAAGTACAAAACTTCCATGGAATGTCATAACTTGTGAAATCATGAACGCACCATACGCCGCATGATGGGATTTGGTTATTTTCCAAAATTGGCCCTTGAACCGGTACATGGTAAAACCATTTACCCGGTTCCAATCGGTTCAAATACGGTCCAGGAAGTACAAAACTACCATGGAATGCCATAACTTTTGAAATCATGAAGTTTGATGGGTCGCATGATGGTATTCGCCTATTTCCGTAAAGTTACCCAGTAATAGGTTCCGGCGAAACGAACAGATCAAATTCCTAATCAAATTTGGTGAAGTTTATGCGTCGTTTCTATTCAAAATATCTGAAATAATCATTTCCGAAATATGCGTTCTGGTATATAGCCAAAAGCTAACACCCATTTTAAATCCAGAATAACTCCGGTATCAAGTGGCCAGTCCTAAAAATCCATAGAGCCCCTGAAATTTGAATAAATTCCGCTTCTTTTGGTGAAAGTTGCGGAAAAATGTCGAAAGGCAAAAAAGTTACAGCCAAAAAGATTTTAATTTTCGTTTTTAAAAGGGGGGTTGGTAACGGAAGGGTCAAGAAATATCTGGAAAAACAGGCAGATAAATGAACGCACCAAAATATGAATTTTCAACTCCAACGTGAAATCTGTGCGTGTTATACGCTAGCGAAACATGGTGTGTATCAGTGGAGCACACTAATCTGCTGCAGGTGTTCAATTTGGAGTGCCAATGAAAATGACATTTTCGAATTACAAAAAACGACATTGCTCACAACTTTCATTACCCCAAAATATGACCCCATGCAAAATTTGAGTTTAATCAGACATGATTTAGGGGTGCCTCATCAAAGTTTTGAAATTTTTACTAATGAAAATTTTTCCAAAGGGGACCAAAGGAAAAGTCAAAAATCGAATTTTTGTTTTTGATGCCAAATAACTTAAAAATGCATGAAACGTCGAGATCTGATGTTATTTTAAAAAAATTACGAAAAAAATCGATTTTTATTCTTAGACCATTTTTGGGACTTATTTTTTCATCAAATTTTAACACGGCACGATACGCAAATGTTTTCGTAGTCAAAAATATCCTCCTATGCTAAATTTGAGCTAAATCGAACATGATGTAGGGGTGCTCAAAACTATTCAAAACTTTTTTTCCACTAGGGGGGAATTTTTTTATATACTAAAGGACTACACTTTGAGAATTATTTTTTTGAGGAAAAAACTGTTTTGAGACTTCGAAAAAATTTCTTAAGGCGAAAACAATTTTTCATCGAATTTAAAATATGCCCCTATGCAAAATTTTAGCTCCATCAGACATGATTTAGGGGTGCTCAAAATCTTGCTATCAAAATTTTGAATTTTTTGTAACTTTGAAAACTATTGAGATCAGATTTACGGAGAAAATTATCAGATTGCTGAGGTTTATTTTTACGCGGTACCACATGAATTCCAAACACAACGTGTAAAGATCAAGAAATAAATTACATGATTCTTCTAAATGAGCTTAGATTTTTTTCTTCTAAAGTTCAGTCGTCGACATTAGCAGCCTATTTTTCTGTAGATCTCTCCAATTTTTATGGTAACGCAAATTCAATTAACCTTTCCCATCAAAAATTGCATCTCGTTTTATTGTCTCAGTCGATTCTTTGGCTTATTTAGGGTCTACTTCCCTAAAGAGCCCATATTTGTTTAAGCCTCTAACTATTTTTAAAATCGTACACAAAACCCGAAAAAGTGCTGCACGTGTGATCCGGCCGATTTTCGGGCCCATCTTAAAAAAACAGCACTTTTTAGATTTTTGTTTAAAATTTTAAAAATACTTAGAGGCATCAAAAAAATATGTTTGAAAAGTTGACCTTAAATAAGCCAAAGAATTGTGTGAACGAAAAAAAAATTTGACGGGAAAGGCAAATATACTAATATAATATATTTGGGAAAGGTCAATAGCCAATCATTTGATTAATTTGTTTTCCATTCCATACAGCTTCTGTTGTTATTTGCGCACTTTGTTTTGCAGTTTGTTTCTCAGCTCACAAATGAAATATGAACTTACGAAGAACCTCACCAAACGACGGCAAATTAGATGACTTGGGAAACAAATCATTTTTTGTTTATATGTAACGTAAGAAAATGGCCAAATTTAATTATCCATGAATGCCAAATTTACAAAATTGTTACATTTTTGTTTCAAATCGACGAAATCAAGCTTATCTTTTCGCTAGTAATAAGGTTGTTCGTCTAGCTTTCCATTCGTTTACTTTTCTGTTAGATAAGAACCAGGACCAAAGCTCTGGACAAAAAGGGTTACAATAGCTGAACCTATTCCCCTAACAGAATGTATTTATTTATTTATTCAGACTAAGGCCGAAATGGCCTGTGCGGTATATAAGAGTCTTCTCCATTCGGCTCGGTCCATGGCTACACGTCGCCAACCACGCAGTCTACGGAGGGTCCGCAAGTCATCTTCCACCTGATCGATCCACCTTGCCCGCTGCGCACCTCGCCTTCTTGTGCCCGTCGGATCGTTGTCGAGAACCATTTTCACCGGGTTACTGTCCGACATTCTGGCTACGTGCCCGGCCCATCGCAGTCGTCCGATTTTCGCGGTGTGAACGATGGATGGTTCTCCCAACAGCTGATGCAATTCGTGGTTCATTCGCCTCCTCCACGTACCGTCCGCCATCTGCACCCCACCATAGATGGTACGCAGCACTTTCCTTTCGAAAACTCCAAGTGCGCGTTGGTCCTCCACGAGCATCGTCCAGGTCTCGTGTCCGTAGAGGACTACCGGTCTAATTAGCGTTTTGTAGATTGTCAGTTTGGTACAGCGGCGAGCTCTATTCGATCGGAGCGTCTTGCGGAGTCCAAAGTACGTACGATTTCCAGCCACTATGCGTCTCCGAATTTCTCTGCTGGTGTCATTTTCGGCAGTCACCAGTGAGCCCAAGTACACAAATTCTTCTACCACCTCGATTTCGTCACCACCGATGCAAACTCGCGGTGGGTGGCTCACATTGTCTTCTCTTGAACCTCTGCCTATCATGTACTTCGTCTTCGACGTGTTGATGACTAGTCCGAACCGCTTAGCTTCCCTCTTCAGTCTGATGTAGGCTTCCTCCATCTTCTCAAAGTTACGTGCCATAATATCTATGTCGTCGGCGAAACCAAATAGCTGGACAGACTTATTGAAAATTGTACCACTCGTGTTAATCCCTGCTCTTCGTATTACCCCTTCCAAAGCGACGTAACCCTCTGCGGGTTTCGAAGGGACTCGAGAATGCCCCTGAAACTCGAACTACGCACATCACCCGATCCATCGTCGCTTTGATCAATCGTGTCAGTTTATCCGGAAAACCGTGTTCGTGCATTAGCTGCCATAGCTGGTCCCGATCGATTGTATCATATGCGGCTTTGAAGTCGATGAATAGATGATGTGTGGGCACGTTGTATTCGCGGCATTTCTGCAGTACTTGGCGAATGGCGAACACCTGGTCCGTGGTGGAGCGTTCGCCCATAAAACCCGCCTGGTACTGCCCCACGAACTCCCTTGCAGTTGGTGCTAGTCGACGGCATAAAATTTGGGAGAGTACCTTGTAGGCGGCGTTCAGCAATGTGATTGCGCGGTAGTTGCTACAATCCAGCTTATCGCCCTTTTTGTAGATGGGACACACGACACCTTCCATCCACTCCTGCGGCAAAACTTCCTTCTCCCAAATCTTGGTAATGACCCAGTGCAGCGCTCTAGCCAGTAAGCACAATTATAACTGTAACTAAAAAATACTCGTGTTGAGCTGAAGTTTTCCAGGCAACATCGAACCCTTCACTTATTTGCCATAATATTATTTCTCTCTAGAAAGCACAATTTATTGTTAATATAATTATATCTTATCCTCTACTTTTAATAAACATAAAAGAAAAATAATAAAAACAAGTCGAATCGTGCGAGCCATTTCCTCTATTCTAATTTGAATGTCTGCACAGCTTTTCGTAGGAATTTTATTAAAGCTCGAAGCAAGGACACCGTCCGAAATTTACGACGCTGTTGTTACCGATTTCCGTTGATTGCTACGAGGATTATCACGCCGGGAAAATTTGTTTGAGAGTGATTATGAAAAACTCAATTCGTAAAAAAGCGCGATTGAGTCTTTATTGCCAGGCGAGAGAATTGTGCGACGCACAAAAAGAGGTCGTGAATTCGTCTATGTTAGATCCACTCAAGGTTCAAGTAGACTTCAGACGTTTTTATTGGACTTCCATGAAAATGGAAACGGATTTCATTGACGGCAATTGACGGCAAGATTGTTGTTACTGAATGTTATAACGTTTAAAAATAACTATCAATGATCCCAAAACCATTATGCTTTCATATTGGTACGAATGGTGTCTAAGAATATCTTAAATTTAGTCTATTACATTGACTGCAAATCAGGCTAGAAAAATAACACTCAATTATACTTCAAGTAAAAGATGTAATATGAAATAGATAGTGATAGTGCGAGTCATGCATTTGTTAAATATTGAAGAATTGTACGGTTAAGGGTTAAATTCAAAATTAAAGATTTAATTTGAACACTATTTGGATCTTCCTGAAAACAACGGTCAGCAATCAGACGCGTTGGAAATTTTGTACGCGTGTAAGTCCGTTTTTATGACATTTTTTATCTTCGATGTACATCATACAATTCAAGATTAAGTCGACCATTTACGGCTCTAATTCCCAAAACTAATATAATTATAAAAGTCGTCTGGTCTGTTTGCAGGAAACACCGAAATAGATACCACTTTAGGTAGAAGTTCTAATCCTAGTTAAGAGTAGCCACGTAAACCTGTGGCACAGCTTGGATATTTCTCAGACCAACAGAGAGGAAGTTTTTAATGAGACCATAAACTGTCGAGGTTATATTCCGAAAATCGAGCTGAACGTCAAGCAAAATCGAATCTTCACTTACAATGAAAGATTAATTTCCCCCGAGGCTCAATATGGCATGCCTTGCATAAGCGTGGGTGGCAATGTGATGAGCGACTTCATTTTGGCACTAATTAATCTTTATTTCGACTTTTTCGGCTATTTAATTTCTGTTGAATATAAGAATGTAGGTGTAATATCTGTTATAGCGAAGGCAACTTTTGTCTAATTTCAGTAGTAGTAGTTGATCCGGCTTCAAGTTTTGATTATTGTCAAAAGATATACTTATGGTCTTGGCATTACATATGCCTAATTATAGCTGGAATATGTTGGTGAATTAAATCGGAAATTTATCGTGGTCAAACTTAATAACTCGATATTATCATCGTTACAACACAGCTGGCACAAAATAAAAATCAAATATATAATCAACTTGATAAATTTTTTGATATGTGGTTTGGTTGCTGGATGCTTTTCACTGCTTATCACTGTTGTTAAAGTAGCCGATTCATATCGATGTTCATTCAATGCTAATCGTGGACCTCTCAACTCTTTCTTGAGTTCGTGATGTGAATTTATTCAATTTCGATCGGCTTATATTGAAACATATATCAGTACAAAACAATGAGATCCCGTTCATCTTCGATATTTTAAAACGAGTTTATCAAATCGAAAAAAATACCTCTATATTATAAATCAAACTGCATGTACCATTTTTACTCCAACAGGCTGCATCTTAGAATAAAAATTGGGCCAAATGATAAATGAGTGTCAGTTCTAATAATATTCCTAACTCCAAACATAACAAGAAAACATTTATATCAATTAAATCTTCTAGCAGAGCACCCCTCCAATCTAAAGCTCCTCATTTGTTCGAATCTCGTTGATTATTTCTGAGCTTCTGAATCCGGCTATTTCCCGATCCACAAGTGTACACACCTCGCTACAGTTGAGTCCAACCATGATTAATTTCAATTTACTCACCTAAGACGACCTCCCACCGATCGTTGGCATCGTTGCGAACCCCAGGAGAGTGCATAAAGTTCAAATCCGTTCACAACCTTCCTTCCAATTCGGTACGTATACTCCATAGCCACCCTGTTGGCTTTCGTCGAATTTCCCAACCCATCCCATTTTGTTCGCCGTTCCTCCATCAGAGATGATTAATTTTCTTATCGCATCCTACGTATCCGATCGCTACGCATACAAAACGGTCGGCGAACAGATGGAGTTTGCTCTCCACCACGCACACGGTTGGATCTGGCAATTCCGAGTTTGACCTAATTTTGTACGCCCAGCTTTATTCCACGTGGTTTGCTCCACTTGGTTGGAATTTTGCGCTGCTAGTGTCAAATGGAATGTTCTCATCAAAATTGTAACTTTGCTCGGAGGATGCCGATATGGTTGCCTAACTTGAGTTATCAGTGGTTCCCAAACCTATAGGAAACATTCTATCAATTTCTCAGTCTACTTTATTAATAATATCTTTCTCAATACCACCTGATTCTCCTTCGATTTTTTATAGTGAACAGTGACTTCTAAATAATTAAATGTTAGCGTAGTTCAATAAATTGATTTTGCTACACCACGCTCATACGATTCTGTCTCATATTCATTCTGAGTGTCCACCGAAAATTTGAGCTGATTTAAATAATAACTGACTTATCACAAGCTCGATTTTGTATGAAAATTGATATGAAGAAAATAAATTACAGTTTGAAATATTACCAATAGTTGAAAAAGATATTTTTCCAAAAACTTCCAAATTCTGTTTGATAATGAATAGAATGTAATTGCAACATTTTGGGGGGATTTCTAGCAAGCAAGCAAAATTCTTCGGATGTTCTAAAAAAAACCTTCGGAATTAACTTTTGACATTTTTTCGTAAATATCTTTAATAATTCTTAAGATATAGGTACATCCAGGTTTTTTTCAAGAATACTTCCAGAAATTCCTATTGGAAGTAACTCCTAGGTACTCTTATTTATTAAAAATATTTCTGGTCTTCCTTCGGAATACATCGAAAGTTTCTCCAGTAATTCCTCAGGAAGATTGCAGGACCAAATTTTGGAAATTTCCGATTACTTAACGGAATTTCCAAAAAAAACATCTGAAAGCATACTTCCGACATTCTTCAATTTCTCCGAGAATTCTTTCGGAATTTCTCCTAGGGATTCCTCCAGAAAATCCCCCAGAAAATACTTCGGAGATAAAGACAGAAATTCGTTTGAAAATATCTCAAGAGATTCATTTGAAAAGTCAAACGAGAAATTCGAGAAAAATCTCGAAAACTCATTTACGAGTTCTTTTATAAATTTATTCAAAGATTCTTTATGAAATGCCTTTGGAAATTCTTTTGAAAATTTCTTTGGAAATACCTTAGGAAAATCCTTCGGATATTTCTTTACAACTACCCACAGAAATTATTTTAGGAACACCTTTTGTTCGAGCGATGACGAAGTACCGGGGTAGAATTTATAAGGCGAGAGAGATACTTTCCAGTTCACGTTTATTTCAAGACTAAAACTATGTACACAAGCGTGTCCTATTTATATTCCACTCTTCCCTATTCTACTTCTAAGAACCTTCTAGAATTGTATTCAATTATTATTCGCTAAGTCTATTGTGTACAAGCTCTATTGTATACAAGCTGCTCGCCTATGCATAAAGTGTAACCTTGCTTGAATGTTCTAGAAACGTCAAGAACTATTATTCAATGTTTATAAACAATGTGAGTATCTCGAATGTACGATGGTAAGTAGTATAGAGTAATTTCTGTAATAATTCATAAGTAATCATAATGTTTTCTTCTTTCTAGGTACTTTTTATGATGCTCCAAATGCGGAGAAAGGTATGAATAGAAAAAGGTAAGTATTTCATGCAATATTGGTGATGAATTGATGACCTGTTGTGGCCTCGGCATGAGGAATGTCATCCACCGGGTCGATGCGAATAAATCACCCCGGTGGCTTGCTGATGGCCGCAACACCTTTGGTATTTTTTTGGGAATTTCTTTAGAATTTTCTTTACAAATTTGCTCGGAAATACATTCAGGAAATGTTTTAAAAAAAACTTCAGAAACTCTTTTGATAACTCTTCCAGGAATAATTTAGAAAATTACACCAGGAATTCCTTTAAACGTTCGTCCAGGGATTCCTTCGAAAAAAATTCTGGAAAGGCCTTTGTCAATTTCTCCAAGTGATACTTCGGAAATCCTTTTAGTAAAATCACACTCAGTTTTTTTCGAAATCTTGCAGGAATTATTACACAAATATTGTAGGAAGCATTTCGCAGGAAATTAAAAAAATATATATGAGATAAGAATGAATAGGAGTTTTAGTATGTTCCGAATGATTTTTTAAATAATTTTATTATTTATTTTATTATTTTCCGAAGAAATAGTTTTTGCGTTAGTACAAACGACAACCACCTTTAAAGTTCCGAAGGAATTCCTAAAAAAAATCAAAGACGTCCTGGATGAAGCTCTGAAGCAATTCCAAGAATTTCTTCCTAGAGTTTTTGGAATAAATGACAAAAGGTCAAAAGGATAAAATGTCGAATGAACAAAAGGTTGAAGGTCAAAAGGTCGAAAGTCAAAAGTTTGAAAGGAAAAAAGGTCGAAATGACAAAAGGGCAAAAACAAAAGGTTGAAGGTCAAAAGGTCGAAAGTCAAAAGTTTGAAAGGACAAAAGGTCAAAAAGATAAAAGGTCGAAAGGATGAAAGGTCGAAAGGACAAAATGTCGAAATGACAAAAAGTCGAAATGACAAAAGGTCGAAAGGATAAAATGCGAATGGACAAAAGGTTGAACGTCAAAAGGTCGAAAGTCAAAAGTTTGAAAGGACAAAAGGTCTAAATGACAAAAGGTCAAAAACAAAAGGTTTAAGGCCAAATGGTCGAAAGTCAAAAGTTTGAAAAGACAAAGGGTCAAAAAGATAAAAGGTCGAAAGGATGAAAGGGCGAAAGGACAAAATGTCGAAATGACAAAAGGTCGAAAGGATAAAATCTCGATAGGACAAAATGTCGAAAGGACAAAAGGTTGAAGGTCAAAAGGTCGAAAGTCAAAAGTTTTTAATTACAAAAGGTCGAAGAAAAAGAACAGGTTGAAAAAATAATTGGGTCAAGAGGTCGAAAGGACGAAAGATCGGAGAGACAAAAGGTCGAAAGAAAAAAAGTAGAATATACAGAGATTTGAGGTTTCTTTTTATTAATCATGGACTGTTCTTATGAGGTATGCCTTATATTTAAAACAGTAGAGTTTACTTAACCCTATAACACAAAAATTTGGTTTTTACTTCAAATCACTACATTTTGCTTTCTAAAACCGACCTGAACACATTCTAGACAATACATTCAAATTGGTGATTTAAAAACATTTACCTTTTTAAAATTTTAGAAATAATTTTTCACCAGATGTGAACAAGCATGATGCAAAAGCACAAATAACAAATAATAATCAACATCAAACATTTTTTGAAATCTGAACAATAAAAATTACAAAAAAATATTTAAGTATCCCTTCTAACGGCAGTTTTGGGCATTAGAGGGTTACTAGCTGAATTCAAGATGACACACAAACATTCACAAATCACGTAACAAATTTGGGCAATTCAATACCCCTCATTATTTTACATCGTACCATCATCGGGGGTGACAATGGGTCAAATGGAAGTGAGAATGAGTCACTGTTTCAAGTACTTTGTTACCAAAACACGGTTACAATACCTTCGTTGAGAATCAACTTACTTTCATCAAAAATAACAACTGCAAAAAAAACTAACAAAATTTTGTGAAACTCCGCATGTAGTGCCAACAAGGGGGAATAGACATCTATTTTATTAGTAAAAATGACTATTCCTCCTTTAATAGTGTATTTACTAACGCTACTGTGGAACCCCGAAAACGAGCGAAATTTTATCGGGTAACCCAACCCCGAGGGCGAAGACGAAAGAAAAAGAAGGATGAGAGGGTGAAAAAGTCAGTCGGGAATAGACTATTAAGGTAGTGAGACGTGTTTCTTAAGTCGCCAACAACACCGACAAGCAAGTGAAAAAGTCGCCATCTTTACCGCCAGGTTTGGCCGAAGTCCACGCTCCTAGAAGGTTGTGCCTAGGTAGCGACCAGGAAATACTAAGCTATCGCCCACAGAGGATTTCCGTTAAACAGAAAAGGACGATATCGGACCAAGCGTTTGGTGTGGCCACCGAGCTGCGCGACAAAGCCGTTCGCCTTCCACCATTGTGAGGATCGGTTCTGCGTGGACACGTGGCCGATTTCCACTTTTCCAAGAAACCGTAGTGCTTCCGTCATCATTGGCTTCTCGTCGGTACAAGCCCGGAACCGACATTTCAAGAACTCTGCTAACCTCTATCATCGCTGGCTTCGCGTCAGTACCTACCGGTAACCGACAGCAGGTCGATCCCGAACCCCGACGACCATCTCAAGAACCCTGTAAGCCTTGCAATCGCTGGCGTCTCGTCGGTACAAGCCCGTAGCCGACATCAGGCTGTAGGCCTCTTCCATCGCTAGCGTCCTGTTGGTGCCTGCCGAGGACGACCATCGGGTCGATCCCGAACCCCGTCCGACCACCATCTCAAGATCCCTGCAACGTTTGCCATCGCTGGCGTCTCGTCGGTATCTATCGGTGCTCGATATCAGGTCGATCCCGAACCCCACCCGGCCTCGTCACCCTGCAGGCCTCTGCTATCGCTGGCGTCCCGCCGATACCAGCCCGTAATCGACTTCAGATCAAGCCCGAATCCCGTTCGACGACCATCTCAAGAACCTGGCCGACTCCGGCCCGATATGGTGGCCACAGCAACGCCACCCGTCGGCAGAACATTCCAGAACCACACCGTGGAAAGTATCAAGGCGAAATTAGGTTCCAAAGATCGATCTCCTCGCGTAAGCATGCCATCCATATGGGCCCCAACTCCTCAATCGGCCGCAACGTTTCTAACCCTAACCACTCAATATGCTAAAAGAAAGGTGTGGAGGAACTCGATGTTCAATAGTATTAGTAAGCTGTAAACATAAACACAATTTGAGGGGAATGTCTGTGACGTCACACGGTCTCATTTCATTCTTCGACCATGGTCGGAATACCGTGTCATTAATGTTTTTTTGCAACCAACGAAATACAACTATCATTTACAATAATTAAATAAAAGCAGCATCTAAAAGATCAATGTAAGCTCTTCAAATCATCGCAATTTCATATTAAAACAAGCTTTCCACATTAATTGAGCACTTCTGCCATCTTCCGCGAAGCATACATTTTACAGAATTCACTGAAAATTTCATATTATGTTATCGCATTATTGCCTCCTATTTTGAAGCATATAAATCACTTAGTGCTAAATACTCTTGATATGCTGAAATGCCTGAATATCCTGGAAAAAAGATCAAATGTCATTAGAAACAAAATTAATTACCCTTACCGCGGAATATTTTTTCGTGTTATTGATATGATAACAAATTGTTGGTTACCCATAGACACGGCGGTGCGCTACGCGGCGCTAGAAGGGGAAATCAAAGAAAATTTAATAACAAACTATGTGACGTCATCCGTCGTCATGTAATTGAGACGTTGCTAAGACGCGACGGGGACGACGCACTACTACAAGCAATCTGCTGTGTGATACACAAAGTGATCACCACACCTTTCTTTTAGCATATTGCTAACCACTAACCCTATACAAATAAGAAAATAAACATAAAGCTAAGATGTATTAAAACTTTCAATGCTTTTTTAATTAGCTAGTTAATTCCTTGCATGCCCGTACGTTGGTTCTTGTACCGTCCACTTCCAATTGTTGGTTTTCGTGTGTTCCTTTGAGCAGGTTGGTGTCGACCCTGAGTGATTTGTCTCGGTGAGCTAGTTAGGGACGTTTGGACGTCCACTCTACAGACGTGTGGACGTCACGAAGAGTTACAACTTAGAATGCTTGTAGAATAGATTGAACGTATCTGAGGGCAAGAAGACTAAAATATAAGACACCTTTTTGAACGATTTTGCTATTAGACCTCCAGGCTGCCGGTGAGAGCCATGACCCATTCTCACCCCCCCCCAGACTCATTGTAACCCCCGATGGCAGTAACATAACTGTTTCTAATAATAAAAATAAACTTATTATACTTGTTTATGGTTACTTTAAAACAAATATTGTAAACAAAAATAAATCATCTTTTGAGCACATAAAAAAATAATATTACTGTCTTTAGAAGATTAAGCTAAAAGCTGATATATTTCGAATTATCATTTTGATAAAAAAGAGTGGAGAACTATTTTCAGGAATTACATTTGAATTTAATAAAGGCTAGCAACACTTTGATAGAAATATTTATTTGACAATATATCTCTGAAGAATGAACAAAAGGAAAATTATAGAATGAAATGTTATCAGGTGTTACTGGTATTTCATATGCGGTATAAAAATGCGAAACTCGAAAGAAAAGTTATGAATAAAAGAAAGAAAAAATTAATAATGAAAATAAGGTTAAACACAAATAAATATAATTGTGCGAGACTCGAAAGAAAAGCCTATGGAAAAATTCAACAAAAAATATAATCAAGTAGAACACCAATAAATATACATATGCAAAAAAAAGAAAGAAAAAATCAACAATGAAATATTTTCAGGTGAAACATAAATAAACATAAATGTGAAAAAGAATGGTTGATTAACACTCGAAGCTTTGCCTAATTTTTTCGACCTTCGACCTTTTGACCTTTGACTTTTTGACCTTCGACCTTTTGTCCTACAACCGTAATTTCTAACTTTTGCTCTTTCGACCTTTTGTTCTTCGATTTTTTCACTTGCAACCTTTTGACTTTTGACCGTTTTACTTTCAACCTTTTGTTCTTCGACGTTTTTACTTTCGACATTTTGTCCTTCGACTTTTTGATTCAGATTTTTTGTTTCCACCTTTTGTTCATTCGACCCTTGGACCTTTCGACCTTTTGTTCTTTCGACCTTTTGTCCTTCAATCTTTTGACTCAGATTTTTTGTTTCGACCTTTCGTCTCTTCGACCTTTTGTTCTTTCGACCTTTTGACCCTCGACCTTTTGACTCAGATTTTTGGTTTCAACCTTTTGAGAATCTGTGTCAAAAGGTCGAAGGTCGAAAGGACAAAAGGTCGAATGGACAAAAGGTCGAAGGTTCAAAAGGTCGAATATGTGTCATAACCAGGGACGGGAATGGTTGACATTTCTTTTTACCATTCCTTCTTCTATGCAAAAAAATAAAAACAAAACCACGGCAGCCACAGCAGCAGCCACGCCAAGCAGACGACAGTCAGCACATGCTTTTACCATTTTCTCTCCCCACAATTAATGTTTTCGTACAATAATTTCACAGCGTATAACCGTTTTTGGTGGGAAATTATCATTTCATTACTACTTGCTTGATTTAGAGACAAGAACGAATAAATCAGTACCTACGGATAGTACTCCTTCTAGGATTTGCGCCACAGGTAATTGAACTCGATTCTGTGCTGTTTGCGCTGCACACGAGCCGAAACAAAAAATCTCACGCAAATGTTGACCGCGCGCCGGCACGACTCTATCGTAGCAGCAAGCAAAGAGTTTGCTTCATCGGAAAAATAAATGTCACGATGTCGCGTACATTTTTTTGGCAAACTGTTTCGGCTTGTTTGGCGCAAGAAATTTGACTGAAAAAAGGTAAACATTCGCATAATCAAAGTGTTTTAATGTACATTTCCCAACACTGGTCATAACGTCGAAGGTCAAAAGGTCCAAGAACAAAAGGTCGAAAGAAAAAAAAGACAAGAAATGAGATGGGAGTTGTGTGTAGTGACCAATGAGATGCAAGATGGAAGTAGTGAGCATAGTTAAATGAGAAGTGAGAAGTGAAAAGTGAGAAATGGAAAGGAAGAAATAAGAAGTAAGTAAGAAGTGAGATGTAAAAAAGAAGTGAAAAGGAAGAAAGAAAAAAGAAGGAAACATATATAGTAAGAAAGAAAAAGAACAGAAGAGGAAAAAAGAACAAAGAAAAAAAGAAGAAGGAATATGGAAAAAGAAGAAAGGAAGAAGAAAGAAAGAAGTAAGAAAAAGGAAATTAGAAGACAGAAAAAAGAAGGAAAGAAGAAGAAAGAGAGAAGACACAATAAAACAAAACGAAAGAAAGAAGGGGGAACCATGCAGGAAAAGAGAAGAAAAATAGAAGGAATGAGGAACAAAGAAGAGAGGAATAAGGAAGAAAGAAGAAACAAAGAAGAAAGATGGAAGAAATAAGGAACATAGAAGAGAGAAATAAGGAAGAAAGAAAAAAGGAAGAAAGATAGGATGAAAGAAGAAAGAAAGGAAGTAGGTAGAAATAAGGATGAAAGAAGGAAGAAAGAAGAAAAGAATGAAGCAAGAAAAAATAAAGTAGGAAGAAAAACAGGAAACAAGAAGGAAGAAGAAAGTAAGAAGGGAGAAAGAAGGAAGAAAGAGAGAAGGAAGAGAGAAGAAAGGAGGAAAAAATAAGAAAGAAAGTAGGAAGAAAGAGGGAAAAGGAGAAAGAAAGAAGGTGGAAAGAAGGAATAAAGACGGAAGAAAGAAAGAAGAAAAATGGAAGAAAGGAAGAAGAAAAGAAGAAAGAAGGAAAAAAAGAAAAAAAGGAAGAGAGAAGCAAAAAAGAAAGAGTAACGAAAGAAAAACAAAGAGAAAAAAAGAAAGAAGGAAGAAAGACAGGAAACAAAAAGGAAGAAAAAAAGGGGGAGATAAAGAAGAAAGAGAGACGAAATAATGAAGAAAAAAGGGAGAAAAGAGGAAAAAAGAAGAAAGAGAGAAGAAAGCAAATAGGAAGAAAGAAGAAAACAAAAAGGAAGAAAAAAGGTGGAAAGAAGGAAGAAACATGAAGAAAAGAAGGAAAAAAGGGAAAAATAAAGAAGTTAGAAATAAAGAAGATAAAATATGGAAGGAAGAAAAAAGTAGTAAGACAGAAGAAAGGAGGAAAAAGAATGTAAGGAAGAAAACATATGAAGAAAGGAGGAAAAAGGAAGAAGAAATAAGAAAGAAGGGAGTTCCTTTGAAGAAAGGAGGAAAAAGAATTGCAGGAAGGAAACATATGAAGTAAGAAGGAAGAAGAAATGAGAAAGAAGGGAGTTCCTTCGACCTTTTGACGCAGTTTTTTTGTTTCGACCTTTTGTCCCTTCGACCTTGTGTCCTTTCGACCTTTTGACCTTCGACCTTTGTCCTTCGTCCTTTTGACCTTCGACCTTTTGTCCATCAACTAGTTTCCGAAGGGATATCTTCCTGAAATAAATGCTGAGGCAATTTCCTAAACAAAATCATAAAGAAACTTCCGAAGGAATTCTCCTCCGTTCGGAAGGTTTCACTGATACAATTTTCGAAGGTATTTCCGAAGAATTTTTCGTAGAACCAAATTTCCAAAGGACTTTCTTTCTTAAAATATTTCGTTGAAGAAATTTCGAAGGAATCTCTAGAGAAATTTTGGAAAGAATTTTCTGAGAAATCTCGAAAGTAATTTCTGAAGACATTCTTAAGACGCAAGTATTTCTTTAGTATTTTCACAAAGAGGTTTTTGAAATTATTATCTTGATGCATTTCCAAAAGAATTTTTGGATCTATCTCCGAAGTCATTTCATTGACATTTGTCGAAAGAATCCCTGGAGGAAATTTCGAAGGAATTCTTGAAGGAATGTACCTACAACGAATTGGAATGGAATGGAATATCTGAAAGAATTTCCGAAAGTATTGCTAAAGGAATTCCTGTAGGAAATTCTGGAGGAGTTTCTAAAAGAATTCCTTAATTTGATTTTTGGGTTTTTATATTTGACATGAAGTCTTAATTCCAAATTCTAAACAAGGGTTTATTTTACTACTGTCTGGATTTTCGAAGGAATTCCCGGAAAAAATTCTAGAAGAATTCCCTGAAGGAATTCTTGCAGGAGTTCCTGAAGTAATTTCCGAATGCATACCAGTAGGTATCTAGAAATTCATGTGAAATTTTTTAATGAGTATTTGTTTAAAAATTCTATTGAAAAATCTTTCATGAATACTATTAAAGAAAATCATTCTTAAGGAAATTCTTTCAACAATTCTTTCAGTAATTCTTCAAGAAATGAATCTATCTAGAACTTCTTTTAGGAACTCCTCCAGGAAGAAATTACAAAATTCTCCCAGTGGTTCATTGAAATACTCCTTTAGGGATTCCTGCATAAAACCTCCCGAAAGGCCTTTATAATTTTTCCAGAAATTTCTTTAGCAGAGCAAATGTATTGTATTTTATTAAACTCAAAATATATACACTAAATACCATTTTCCGAATGGTAAAAAAGGATTATTACAAAAGTTGAAACCCTCTGTTACATAGGTTATCGGTTAGATTGCTACCAGCAGCATGCATAAGACCACCCATGTGAGCTCCGATTGACACCGGGATTGTGAAAGATTTCATGCTTGTTTGTTGGTTTGTTTGTCTGCCCTGTTCTGCTGGTTATCAAGAAACAAACTTCCACTTCCATTGCACGCGTTTCCATCCATCTCTCACCCACGCGACGGGCCAAGCTGAGGATGATTTACGAGTAAACTGTGTGTGCAACCCCTTATTGTTTTCCAAAGAATTTGAGCTTTTCGCTTCGGCAGCTTTTGGCGTTGGCAGCGAAGTAGGTGTGGTATCACATACCACACGACACGACACCCTAGAGCAGTACATTGGGAGTAGCTCACAATCAGTTTGATGACAGCACCTATATTAGCTACCTTTTGATACGGTTTGATACCAAAGGGAAACGAAAGCACTCGGGAATTGTGGTGATGCTGCTATTTGTTTTGGGCATCTATTTTGTAATACTGTAGCATTGAGCTCTAACTCGTTGGTGAGAGCGTGACTGAAATGGATGATGTGGTTCGCGACCATGTGGGGGTGGATCCTTTAAGATGTATCGCTCCGGGGTGATTTTGTATTAAATTACCTTGAAATGGAAACTTATTTGCTTGAATAAATTGACTGGATTGGGTTCGGGAAACATGTGGTTTGCTCATAATTTAATTTACAGTAGCACACCTAATAGGTACGAACTAAACTGCCTGTAATCGCATATCAGTCCAATATTTGCGGGAATTCCTATTCATATGGGACAAATATGCGATTATGGGAAGTAGATCAATCCGTATATAAACATGCTGATTGGCTTAATCCTATTGAGTAAAATATTAATTGAAAAAAATCACTCGCAGATCCAATTATCCGAAGGCAATTTTTAATGAGCAGGGTGCATTAGGATTGCTTTCGATAGAAAACCAGAGTGTATACACAGAGGATGTAGCTCAAAGAGGCAATTCTTACCTAAATCCAGTCTGAAACCAAAACAAAAGCAACTAATATTCGGAAAGCTGCATCGAATTTAAGTATTTTCAGGTTTAGAGATATAAGATAAATGTACGCACAAAACAATTTTTATCGTCTTTAGAATAAATAAATTGTTTTCCTGTATTGGTTTCGAAAAACACGAACAAACTAAACGTTTAGTTTAATTCCTTCTTTTACATGTTCTGTGGAATTCAATAATCTATCATTAACGAACAAGAACAAATGCCATCAAACCGAGTTAAATTAAGCGTGTCATCATTGCGATTCGGAATCGCTTAGTTAATGCCTACCCAATGTTAGGTCCTCGTTGTGTTCAGTCGTGGATAATCTGGGAGCAGGAATTTAAATCGATTGTTCTGTCGTTTGGAAACGAATATCGGAAATGTCCCAATGTACAATTGTTTCTTAGGAATAAGGCAGCTCCCAAAATTCTATGCTTCATCGTGTTGGCATTTCACATACATTTGTTGCCTTGGGGCGTTCGTAGATTGATAAAAGTTCGCTAAAATTCAATCGATGGCTTCGCTTTTGAAACGGTTTTATCCTAATTGAATTCGTTAAAAGTTGCTTTAAATGAACCAATCAGTCACCAAGCCGACAGCAACAGTTCGTTAGCGATTTCGGACTGTTCATCCGGTTCAGCGGTGAGCTCTAGAGACAACTCCAGGAAACGAACAATTACATCCCGTTTGCCGGAGCGCGTGACCTGTGAGATTGCTTTTACGGTAATGACATTTCGGTTTGTCAGCTGGATACGTGGGTGGGTGTAATTCATTCAACCGGATAACTCGAGGGTATTAACGCAACAAACGGGGAAATCGTTCATTTCGCAATGATAGCTTCAGTCAGTCTCAGGTGAATGAAATCAGTGAAAATATTCTTGTTTTCACCCATCTGCTCACATAGAACTTTCACCTATTTTTAGACATGCTTTGGAAGGATTTACAGAATCATTTTTGCATTTATTTTGAATAATGAAGAAAGTAGAATGCCAAGTCGAAAATCGTTCCAGCATGAAAGGATGTTAGACTGGATCTAGAATGAAGCGCTCTGTCTCAGTTATACCTAATGCTAATTGGAAACTTTTTGGAGAATACAAATTGATGAGTGATCCGAAGATAAGATATTCACAATTAGTATAATAGACAGGATATTTACATTTAGAACAAAAATATTTAGGATTTGTATTCTAACCGTCTCCAAATACTTAGAATGCAAAAGAGTCGGAAAAGGGCATCAAAGCCAGAATTTATTAGGAGTATGTAACCGGTATGAGCCGGAAATTAGTAACACAATCTTTAATGCAAAATCATGTCACGAAATCCATCCAATTTCTCCCGGCTCAGTATCCAAGTCGATTCTATCATATTATTTTTCTGTACACAATCCACTAACCAGACACACAAACACGGTGGTTCCGTTTTGCGGTTAGGTTCCTGGTGAACTCTCCTGCGAAAGGGCACGAAAACCAAACGTTTGGGTTTCTGGCATGGTGCCAAACGCTCGGGGTGCCGTAATTCAATTTGCTACGCTGGGACAGCGTGTCATAATTCGATTGACAAACGACTAGGCCTGATGATGCGCATCGCAAAAAAAAAATGAGAATTTCGCAAACCCATGCAGATTGGTAACGGACGGGTAGGTAATTAATGGTACGATAGGTCTCAGGGGCAATATTGAAATCAATTTAATTTGCGTTAACATACTTATAGAAGAAAAATAAACTTATTGCATTAAAGTGTTCACCTTACGTATATTTTCACCTCAATCAGCCTTGTTTACGCGTCTTATGTATATTGAGACTTATGATGGCCTATTCAGTAAAGGCGCGGAGATAAATAGTTCGCATATTCAACTCCTGATTAATTCAACTACAGAATAGTAGTTTATGCAACTAGTTGCTAGGACATGATTTTATTAAGCACTAGTTGTGCATTTTTCCAACGAGCCTTGCCAAGTTGCATAAATACTACGATTGCTGAAAAAATAGAGTTTTGCAACGAGTTGCACACGATATTTCTGTATCGAACTGTGTCTGTACAAACAGAGCAGAAGTGACGCCAAAAAAGTACTGCACTATAATTCCTGGTATCCGGATAGATTCAAATCTCACAACCCCTACCGAGCAATAGAGAGGCCGTTTGTACATAAAGTTGTGACAAAAACGTTCTTTGCTAAGAATGAATGTAAATAATAAAACGGGTCTTAGTTTACTCTTTGATGAAGGTACAATATATGTAACCGAAACGTCGGATAAAAACAAAAACCCGTTTTTGGGCATAAGAAGACTGAAAGCCATAGCCTCAAACTACACCATCATAGTCGATCTCTCCTAGAAAGTTTGTTTCCTTATTAAGTGAAGTGAGATGTTCGAAATACAGCAAGAACTGAGAAGTGAGAAATGAGATGTTCGAAATACAGAGTAGAGAGAAGAGAGTACTAAAAAACGACAGTGAGTATTGAGTAGTGAGCTGTGTACAGTAGCATGTCAGTAGTGGAAAGTGAGAAATGAGAAGTGAGTTGTGAGATGTGCGAAGTGAGAAGAAAGATATGAGTAGTGAGATAAATAGAAGCAAGAAGTGAGAGATGATGATTGGGAAGTAAGAAGCAAGATGTTGAGTAGTGAGAAGTGAGTAGAGAGATATAAGACAGAAAGCAGAAAGAAGAATAAAAAAATAATTTATAGAAAGAATCTCGTTTCTTTCTTCTCATGCCTCGGTCCTCACTCTCACTTCTTACTACTCCCTTCTCACAGCTCTCTTTTCACTCCTCATTTCTCACTTCTAACTATTTACTCCTTTCTTCTCTCTTCGCATATCTCGCTTCGCACGTCCCTCTTCCCGCTACTCACTTCACACATCTTCCCTTCATACTTCTCACTTCTCATTTTTCATTTTTTCACTTCTCACTTTTAACTTTTAACTATATCTTGCTTCTGACTTATTATTTCTCACTTTCCACTTCTTACTACTGCTTCGCTCTTTGAATTTCTCACTTCTAACTTTTCGCTTCTCATTTCTTATTTCCTACTACTCACTTCTATTCTAACTTCTTACTTCGCACTTCTCACTATTAACTTTTCACTTCTCACTTCAAATAACTTCACACTTCTCATTTTTCACTTTTTACTCATCACTTCTATCTTATAACTTCTTATCTATCACTTCTGACGTCGCTTTTCTCACTTTCAACTTTTCTAACTTTTCGTTTTTGTCCGGTCTACGATTTCAAATTAAAAAAATCACTTTTCCCTTGTCAATTAACCGATTCGCATAAAATTTGGAGGAAAGATGCATTATACCCTGTATTTTTGTGTAGATGTATTTATCTAGTGAGTAGGTGCATGTGGACGGTTTTATCGAGCGGGTCCCCTTGGTCAAATGGGGCAAAACTAGGTCAACTTTCTTTTAATCATAGACAAATAGCAGTAAATACTCCCAATAATGATACAATCTGTTTTATTTATTATTTTGTAATATTGAAAATGAAAACTGAACGTTTGGACCCCAAAAATCCGGTTATAGGTGTTCCGGGAACCACTCAAAAAGTGACCACTTCCCTGGGGGAACAAGGTTCCCAAGGAATTTTCGGAAGGGCAAATGTGCCCATACACACTTAAACCATTTCACAGATTTCGGTGAATTTTGCTTCTATTCACCGAAATCTCAACAGCAGATTTGTTCGGTAATTATTTCACCGATTTTCTGCGGTATTTTCCTTTGTTCAACTGTCAAAACCACCAAAAAATCTGTAAAATTTTTACCGAACAGTTCTGCTGTTGAGATTTCGGTGAAATTTCATAGAAGTCTGCGATTTATTTTAAGTGTGTATGCTCTGCAAATGTCTGTTATTGTATTTGTGTTGTAAAACCATAAAGTTTGATGTGTCGTAAGTTTGGTTTCAGAACCACTCAAAAAATGACCACTTCCCTGGGGGCTTCAAGTCACGCCGAAAGCCTTTTTAGCCGGCGGCGGAGTGAATCGCCGTGGTGATTTTTTTATTACGTTTCTTAAAAAAAATAACTTTTGCATTTCTTCGGAATGCTTTTAAGATTTTTATTTTCAAAGGAAGAATCTTTTGAATTTCGCATAAAAAATTTAATGAACTTCTCCGTAAAATTCTATAAGTTTTTCCTTAATCTGGAAATTATTTTCGAATTTTCCACGGGAACTACTTCGAAGTTTCGAGAAATCTTTGGAATTACCAAGAGAAGCTCTTTAGAATTCCTAAATAAAATTGTTTGAAATTTCAACATAAAATTCGTCGAAATTTACACGAGAAATTGTTTTTAACTTCTACAGGAAAATCTTCGGAAATTCACGGAAAGTTCCTGTTGAGTTTCTGTTGAGCATTCTTCGAATGCTACACAGACAATTCTTCATAATTGTAGGAAAGATCGGAATTTTTAACGTTGGCTTTTTTAGTCTAGAATTATTAAGACAACTAGTTTGACATGGCCAACGATATAACAGTAAATTCTTAAGAGTTTTCAGAGAGACTCTAAGAAGTTTTCTAGGAAAATTCTCTGGAATATTCACGAGAAGTTCTCCGGAACGTTAAGGGAAAACTTCTTAAGAATTTTGTGTGAAAGATTGTTCAAAATGTAGATTTCAATAAAAAAAAATCTTTTTATTTCAACAGGAAATAGTTCGCAATTTTTTTGGACTTCTACAGGAAATTGTTTGTACAATACACGTTCGATAACTGGAAGTCATTTAATTACAATGCTACTGCAATTCGATAGTTACATCAGTTTTGCAGTTATCAGCTGAACTTTAAAACGATTTCAAAGTCGATGATAGCTGCATTGCACTGCACAGTCAGGTGCACTTCTGTTGCATCTGATGTCCTCTGACAATCATTTGACGTCTATAATACGTCGCAGTTATCGAACAGCCTGTGCTAACTGAAACGAAAACATGTTGCAGTTATCGAACGACTTGTGTATTGTCCATAAGAAATTTTTGGGAAATTCCATTGGCCAAAAGCGACATACGACCGAATTGGTAATTTGGTCGAAAAAGTCGTTTGTTCTAACAGGTCGTTTGGCCGAAATGATCGTTTGACAGAATGGGCTATTTGGCCGAAAATATCGTTTGGGCCAACAACTGCCAAATGTAAATAACTGAACGGGTAATTTAGTTAAAAAATATATCCGTTTGGCCTAATGACTGAAACTTCGTAACCTCTGTACACTGACAAAAATCCAATCATATCCATTAAGTGTGGCACACATAAATTTTGGCTATAGCATTTCCCAGATAATGGCTATGTGGATTCGCATAGCATATATGTGGAAACACACATAACCGTCATTAACTAATAACCTTTATGTGGATTCTCCTATAGCGGGTGGTTCTTAACGCACACATAAAATTTATTTGTAAATTTCTTTAGATTTTTTGCCAATAAAAATGTGTGGATTTTTATTAGTGTACTTTTTAAGTCGATACTGACCTTTAAGCCAAAAGTCATCTAACCAAATCCCATTAAGCCGAATTGAAGCAATCTGTTATCAGGTCGAAAATGGTTTGACCTAAAGCGACATACATCTGAAAAACGCAGTTGGTGGTGCCTTTCTCGCATTTAGTTAAGACCTTATATGGGGTTTATATGTACCATTTTCTTCATAACTTTGAATCGCAATGACCGATCGTTATAAAACTCAATAGTGATCAACAAGGCTTTGTCCCCTGTTGCGAGAAAATCGGTTGAGGATTACTATACGAAAAGTTGTCTAATGTTTTCATAGCTTTTGTGCACACACATACACACATACATACACACGAACAGACAGACATGGGCTGACAAAAAATCATTTTACCGAATAGATCATTTGACCGAAAATGCCGTTTAATTGGAATGGTCATTGGTCATTTGTCCCGGAAAAGTGCTTTCTGCAAATCTATCCTTTCGTCCAAACGGCTTTTTCTGTCAAATTACCTATTCAGCTAAACGCCATTTTGACAAAATGATAAATTCAGCCGTACGACACTTTTCAAAGAAGGTTGCAGAAAGGACATTTTTGGGCCAAATGGCTCTTTCTGCCAAATGACAATCCAGACGACCCCACATCGCATAAAAATGCACGTTTAAAATAAATGTTCCTGCACAGTAGGCTATTTTACGAGTTTATTCCAGTTTCATTTGTTGACATCGCATATTCCATATTCCATTCGCATATTCCGACTGGTTTATAATTAAATTTGTGCACTTAGGGCCGATTTCTTCACCTCCGCTTAGTGCTTAAACCCGGTTTAATCGTATGGGTAAGCACCGCTTAAGAGTTAAGCGGAGGTGAAGAAATTGGCCCTTAGGCATCGCATAGCAGAAAAACAATTCTGGGAATTCTTACCGAAAGACGTTTTTGGTCAATTGATCTATTCGGTTAAATGACTTTTTCGGCCGAACGGCATTTTTAGCCAAATGACCTGCAAACAACTTTTTACAAGTCCGGCCAAATGTTCCTTTTCGCTGTACGTCGTTTTCGATCAAACCAGTATTAACCTGATGACAGTTTCCGCTAAACTTTCAGTTTTGCTAAATGGTATTAAGCTGGATGTCGATCGACTGGATGGTAGTATCGACATGAAAGTAAAGAGGCTACGGAATTTTGTTCCATAGTCAAATGACAAAAAGGCCATTTGGATAAACGAGCGGTTATTTTTGACAATATTACCCGTTCAGTCAAATGGCCCATTCTGTCAAAAACCCGTTTCGGCTAAACGAAATTTTCGGCCAACGATCGTTTCGGCCAGACGACCTGTTAGGGTAAACGGCTTTTCGGCCAAATTAGAATTTGGCCATTTTTTTTTCTTATCGAAAATAGTTTTTAACGAAAATATCGAAAATAGAAAGAATTTTCTGCAGAAATCTAAAAAATCCTTTAAAATTGCAAGCATTTTATCCATTCTCGGGTACTTATTCAAAAGGACGTATGTGATTTTGTAAACAAAGATTCAAACGTCGATTTATCCAATCTGATAGCCTTCCCACGCAAACCATCACCATAGCCAGAAAGATGGAGGCTACGGCTACCTGTTGGTGGTGTTGGTATGCGTGGGAGTCCCATCAGATTGGACAAATCGATGTTTGAATCTTTGTTTACAAAATCACATACGTCCTCTTGAATAAGTATGCGAGCGTTGTCTTAAAGTTGACTAGGCCAAACTAGCCGTCTAGTGATAAACTTATCCCTGCAAAAAAAAATCACTCTAATAAAGGATAACAAACTAGCAGTTTTAAACAATCTAGATTGAGGAAGTCAACGTTAAAGCATCCCTTTTACCAGTTACAATTTTCTGTGTAAATTTCAAAGAATGCTCAACAGAAACTCAGTAGGAACTTTCAGTGGATGATTAATTATTTTAGAGCAAACACTGAAGAAGTTTCCAAGTAGGAAACGAAATACGTATCTGCTTGTTGATCCATAAAAAGTGAATAGTGGAAGTAAATGGAAGAATAATAGTCTTTGACCCTTTCAGTGGATATTCTGAATATTTTTCTGTCGAAATTAGGAACAACTCTCGTGGAAACTCATGTAAACTCCAAGAATTTTCCTTGGTAAATCCAAGGAGCTCCTCTTGGTAATTCCAAAGAGATCTCGAAAATTGTAATTCATGTGTAAAATCCGAAAATAATTTCCAAAAAAATATTCTGGAAAAACTTGAAGAATTTTCTGGGGAGTCCATAAAATGTTTGAGGTGAAAAAAAATTCTCCGGTTAATGTCTTGAAAATATCCAGAATGACCAATTCAACCGAACCAAACTTTCGACCGAATCTCCATTTCGGTTAAATGGCCCTTTCGACCAAACCACTATTTCGGCCAAAGGGTATATTCGGCTATTAAGCTTTCCGAGGGTTTTTTTAGTTAAAGGAACTGTTCGACCAAATAACCTTAAGCTAAAGCCTGTCCACGTTAAATTTCGGACACCCATCATACAATGCGATTTTTTTAAATTTTCACAAACCACCGAGAAGATTAATTTACACGACAGATGAATCTCTCAGCTTTACGTGATGCTTTCAGCAGTTTTCATTCTCGTCCAAATTGATTAAATGGCTACAAATCAATTAGACATTGTCTAAGTGTCCGAAATTTAACGTGGACTGGCTTTTGATACCTTAGCAAAGTCTGAAAACATAATGAGAGCATATACAAAACATATTTTGATCTTGACATCAAAATGATTTATAATTTGTTTTCAAATATGAATCATCATGATTGAGTACATATTTTTATCTCATTTTGCTGTATATTACTTAATAGAATGGTAGGACATCAAAATGTGTACTTATTTTGTTATAAGAAACCCATATCAAAATTAGTTTTGGACATCAAATTTTTTTTTCTTTGTAAGGAAGTGGTGAACATGAACAAACAAGAAGTAAACATAATCGAAGATTTCACAACAGCTTTGCTTCTACCAAATAGTCTTTTCGGTTAAACTACATATTCGGCCAAACAACTTTCAGCCTTGTGGTCTTCGGCCAATTGGCTTTTTGTCGAACGACTCTTCAATCAATTTCAATGATTTTTTTTTTATTTCTGCGGGAAATCCTTCGCAATTTCTACACGAAGTTTTTAGCTGAAATTTTAACAAGAACTTCCACTGAATCTTCGGAATTTGCACAGAAAGTTTTGCGGATTTCTTCAAATTTTAATCGGCATAAAAAATTATAGATCAGCGTGGAAAATTTAAAACCGGCGGCGCGCCGATGCAAAAATGTCGTTGGCGGCGGCGTGTTAAAAACTGTCGGCGACGGCACACACTTCTAGTTGGAAGATCATGAAGTATGATGTGACGCAATCTGAGTTTCAGAAGCATTCAAAAAGTGAACACTTCCGTGGTGGGAATCAGGTTCCCAGAAAACCTCCAGAAGTGGCCAGTGTGCCAAGCTAGCTTCCGCGTGGCAATCACACGACTCTTCTGCAGGTGGGCTCGGCTTTAATCACCGCAAAGTTGACATATGGAATAGGACTAGTTAGCCGAGGAGGTCCGGAAACACTGCAAAGTCTCGTTCCTGCATACAACACAATGGTCCGCTACGCATCAGGAGCATTCGTAACTAGCCCGATTAAATCAATCATGGCTGAAGCAGGCAATCTACCGTTCAAACTATTGGCAGTTCAGTCTATCGCACGGACGGCCATTCGGATGTTCGCTAGAAGTCGACAAAACAGCATCCTTCCACTGGTTCATCGAGCTTCCGACCGTATACTCGAAGTAACGGGTACAGCGCTTCCCGCTGTTGGACAGCTTATAAGGCAGAGCAATCGTGCTCGACACGCACGTAAACCATCGATAGTATGGAATGTAAAGAACAATGTTTGAGCCGGCGACCCACCATACAGAGTTCGTCCAGTCGTCCAACATCTACTTTCGACCAAATTTCACAGATCGACAGTAATTCACACAGATGGCTCCAAGCATGATGACAAGGTAGGGTCCGCCTTCCACTCCCATGGCTTAGTCCGAAAGTTTAGTCTCCCGAAAGAATGCAGCGTCTTCTCGGCGGAGGCGTATGCCATCAAGAAGGGGGTAACTATGCAAAATATCAACGACGACATGGTGATACTAACGAACTCTGCAAGCTGCTTGATGGCGTTAGAATCGGGAAACATCCGTGAATCCAGGAAATAGAACAAACAGCACAAAACAAAACTGTCCGTTTCTGCTGGATCCACGGGCATACTGGTGTGAGCTGAAATACTGTGGCTGATCAACTAGCGAACGAGGCCAGGGAACAGCCTGTCATCGACACGCCTATCCCTGGCGAAGATGCGCTACGAATGGTGAAACAGGCGATACGACTCCGGTGAGACCGCCAGTGGTATGAGTCTAGAGACGCTAAGCTGAGGGAGATAAAATATGATACGAATAGATGGGCAGACCCGTGCCCTAACACGGTTGAGGATTGGCCCCCGCGGCTTACCCACACTTTCCTGCTGAAAAAGGATCCTCCGCCCACCTGCGATTGCTGTGGAACCGTTAACGACGTACGACACCTTATTTTGCATTGCCGGAAGTATGAGAAAGAACGACAGGAGAACGAGTGATGAGTGATGGAAGAACAAAGAAGCTGGTGGTGTTTTTGCAATAAACGCGATTTTACGAGCAACTCTGAATGGTGGGAGGTCTTAAAACGGTATCAGCAAAATTATCTCATCGGCAGAGCTACACGAAGCCTTTCCCCAGTGCCGGCTGTTTCCGGTAGATCAGTATACAATCGTGTAGTAATTTTGGCAACGGATGGCACTGTGGGGCAAAACATCCTACAGGTCAGTACACGTTTATTCCAACCGCCAACAGATACTGTCTCGCCAAAAATTCCAAGTCGCTACCAAGCAGCAGCAGTCCTCTCATCCGGGAAAGGGACGAATCGTCGAAGAAATATTACACAAAGCGCTTCCCCAGTGCTGGCTGTTGTCGGTGTTTTCAAGACTAGTGTAATGGTTTCGACAGCGGCTGGCATTGTGGGGCAAAGCGTCCCACAGACAAGTTCCAGCTCTGAGCTCTGACTTACGGACTTACATACGAAGAACTTTTGGTCTTTCGCCCTTTTTTGGGCTTTTGAACGGAACTCTTTTTGGACTTTCGAACCAATACCTTTTGCGCTTTTGAACAAACCCTTTTGGCTTCCGAATGTAATCTTTTAAGATTTGGAATGCCAAAACAAAAAAGATTTGCTATCCCTTATACCGTGCAAACTCAAACTTCGGACGCTTAAGCACTTTCTGATGTAAAATCATCCTGTTTACTCGCATTTTAAATCACACCGTTAAAATCAACATTGCAATCACTAAGTATAGTATTCATCTTTGAACTACGTATTTAATATGTGCAAGATATTGCGAAGAATGTTTGTAATTTATGAAAATGTCCGGCTTCTGTTTGATTCAAACCTCGGACACGGGTGGGGTTGGATTCATATTTCGGACACAAATATTCAAACTTCGGACACCTGATTACACAGTACCGGGAAGAATAATTGAAAACAATGCTCACTGCACAGCTCAGGCTGTCTTTAAATAATTTCGTCCCATTGTTTTAACATGTCTTGTTAGAATGTAACTATACTAAAACAAGCTAAAACTATTAGTCCTTCCAACCAAGCATAATGAAACATTTCGATGAAATATTTCAGATAATTTTCCATACGAATTGAAGCGTCCGAAGTTTGAGTGTGTCTGAAATTTAATTATTCACGGTACAGAAACAGGAGAAAAAAAATTCATTCAGAATCTCAGATGGCTCTACTCGGAATTCCAAAAGTATTTTCTTTCGAAAGTATAAAAGGACTTAGTTTGAAAAAAAAAATAAAATAATTTCGTTAAGAAGCCCAAAAAAGGTCGAATCGAAAATCCAAAAGAATTCTGTTTTGGAAGCCTAAAAGAGTTTCGTTCAGAAATATAAAAGAATTCCTTTCAGAATCCCAAATAATTTCGTTTGGAAACCCAGACAAAGGACTTGCGTTGGGTTTACGAACCGAGATTTTTTGGATGTCTGAACGGAGGCTCTTTTTGGCTTTCAGAAGGAACTCTTCTGAGTTTTCAAATCAATTATTTTTGCGCTTCCGAACAAAACCCTTTTAGGGCTTCCGTGGGAAATCCCATAAGTGTTCTAATCGGAATCCCTTGTCCAGAAGCAGAAAAATATTTCGTTCAGAAGCCCTGAACGGTCCATTAAGTTCGGAAGATCAAAAGTATTCCGTTCGGAATTTTAGAATGATTTTGTTCAGAATCCCATCAGAATTCCATTTGGAAGTCCAAAATGATTTCTTTGGGAAGCTCAGAGTGATGCCTTTCGAAAGCCCTAAAGATTTTCGTTCAGAAGCTCGAAGGGATTCTGTTAGTAAACCCAGAAGGATTACATTTGAAAATTCACTAACGGATGTCCTTTGACCATCCTAATGGAATTCTTTTGGGGTTTCGAACGGAATCAACTTGGGCTTATTTTGGGCTTCCAAAAGGAGTCAAAGAATCTTTCCGGAATTCCAAAAGGATTATTTTAGGAATCCAAAATAAATCCCGTTCAGAAGCCTAAAAAAATGTACCATAGAGCTTATCGAACAAACAATACATGTTCGATTTATTCTATGGTAAACAATAAATTCAATGGGATGCGTAATGTTTTGAAATTTAGTATCAAAATTGTATTACTGTTTTACAGTGAGGTTATAGTACAATATATGGTAACAATTTATACTAATGTATTTCTAATTACAATACGTAACAAATTTGCTTAGTATCTAATTTTGATGTTTTTAATTTAGTCTGATGGTGTTACTAAAGAAAACTAGATCCAATATGTATTCCCGGTGAAGGCCGTTTAGTATATAATCCAAGCACAGATCCCCGCACAGAATAGTAATGAGATCAATATTATTACCATGTTTAAGTTATTCAAAAACAAAAACAAAAATCTTTCTGTCGAATTTTGGTGTATTTTAATAAGAGATTTTCATAACCATCCTTCCTCCCTCCCCGCACATTGAAAGTTCATAGGAATATTTTCAGTATCTTAACATGTAATAGCGCATACTCGTTTTGGCTAATATGTGCTTTAGAAAATTTCACACAGTTGCTATTTATTTTTGAAATAATAATATCACAGAGAAACAGACGTCTCACTTAGAACAAAATGCAACCAAAACCATCGTCACGGAATCATTATCGCCCAATTCTAAATTCACTTTGTTTGGACAAGCGGCAACCAGGTGGCGGTAGTGCGTAAACGTCATACACAAGCAAAATCGATGGAAGCGTCATCAGTGGCCGATTGACCACCTACAAAAAATTGAATCTACCGTTAAAAAGGTAAACGATGGAACATGTGTTGAGTGAGTCGTCTGTTTCTCTGTGATAATATCATCCGAAGCTATCATCGGAAAATTATATTTGAAGTAAGCTATTATCCCACCCAACTCATAATTGCTTTACAAGATCCAAAGTAATAGCGTGGATATTATCATGTTATCATTATACCTAACATTAAATGTTAGGTGAAGGATTCCGCTACCTGTTGATGGTGTTGAATTGCGTGGGAGAGCTGTCAGATTCGCCAAATCGTCGTTTGAATCTTTGTTTACAAAAGCAGATAAGTCGTTTTGAAAATTTTGTCTTGATTTGTAAAAACGACATGCATTCCCTTCAGGTTCTTCAAATCCTTCTACAGAATATTATTGATTAGCTTTGTGCAAGCGCAATGATGAAGTTTTCTTCTTTCTTCCACCTGACGGTTCTTCATCATTTGGCCATCAGGGAAATAGTGATGGAATTAACATCCTACAATCGATTAAACATAATTTAATATTTTTATCCCTGATGCTAGATTGGGCAAGTGAATTGAACAAGTTATTTGACTTGTACGTGAATTTAACATCTGAAAAACTCTATAATTCACTTCAATTGAACCAATATTAAAAACGTTCAACTTGGCTACTCAATTGAATTCAACAGAGCTATTCAAATCACTTGCCCATTCTAAAACATTACATACCTGAAAAACATCTTCGCTGCCAACTCAATCCCCTCTAACGATCTCACATGGACCAGTGAGGAAAAGCACAGGGAAACACACACAACACTACAAACCATCATTGGTTCAAAACTCAAAATTTAAATAAATGCAAAAAAATAAAGAATGTAAACATGTCAAAATATTATTTTTGGCGGAATCAACTTTTAGTTCTGCTTTACCGACCTCGCATCCAACACTGGAAGAAAAATGTGAAATATGTCACACATTTTTTTCCAGCTTGTAATATTTCATACAATAGAAAAACATTATAGTCTATAGTTTTTCAAATAAAAATGTATGAAAAAATACTAAATTTTGTATTGTTACGATGCTTAACCACCCGTATATTCTATTACGAAAACTTCGATTACGATTCATTGAATGGTTCATTACAATAAATCATATTGTGATTCTACAGTTATGCCAACATTAAAATTTAATGGAAACCTATTGTTTTCAATAGTAATGTTACATTACGTTAAATAGTTTTTGTATTATATTTTTTATTCGGGAGGCTCAATGCGTATACACATGTAAACATTCAGTTTGCATGTTAACAGTGACGTCACTACTATCTTCGCACAAGCTGAACCGAAACGCTGCTCTACACGGAAGAAATAAACTACCCAATAGTGAGTTTAATTCACCCAACCTCGAACATCCGTACGGGAAGCCAAAATTGAATGAGTAGGGTCGAAGTAGTTTGCCTTTACTCCCATGTTAAAAAAGTACCCAACGGAAAATTTATTCACCCAAATGTAAGTTTAATTCACTCAATTTTGACCTCAGGTAATAAAACTCAAAAATGGCTTCCCGTATTGAACTGGCGTCGTTGGATTGTTTGGCTCAGCCACCTGGCACGACGCCATGTTTCTGTAGCCAACATCTCAGTGTAAAATTCATGATGGTATGTGTTTTGTTTACAAACATCACATTTGATTCTCATTAGGATACAGAACTGTCAGTGGGATACGGTCGCGCAATGTTGGCTGCAAAACAAACCTTTTGTGTGAGATAGGGATGCCACCGGGCTGGTTTGGCTCTTTTGTTTTTGACAACAAAAGACAGAGTGGATGAAAGAGAAGACAAAAAATAACTCAAAAGTAAGTTTAAAAATACTCAATTTTGGGTACTTTTTTTCTTCCGTGTACGGGCTCAATATGAGACAATATTCGCGAAGTCGAAGCAAAATTCTTCACACAAACAATGACAGTTCTTTATGGGTTTTTGCAGTAGAACAACAGAGAGGAGGAGATGGCGGCCATGTTTCACTCAAACTATGACAGATAGCAATGGGATTTCCCATAGGAGGGAAGAGCAGAATTTGCTTCGACTTCGCGAATGCGACACTTTTGAAGTGTCATTTTTCTTACGAGCCTACTTTGTTTTTATATACCTTGATCACGGACTTCATTAATTTCATTTACCGTATAGTAACCGCTGATGTTTGCGGATGCTGCCTTATCAAATCTTATAAAGATCCCTGAGTATGTTTTCCTTTGTCCATCTTACTTCTTCCTGGCGTGCTTGTTGTCTTGCTGTTCCGTCTGGCTTTTATCTGGACACGAGTCTTTCCTATGGCCTTCCATTCTACACATGAAGCCCTTGTTCCGAAGGTCTTCATAAATTATTCTTCCTTTCCAATCCGCAATTTCAACCGATGGAGAGATTTCCTCCTCCATATCGATATACATATACTCCCCTCACACGCGCCGGTAAACATATGGTCTAGACCCAAGTCTGGTGGAAATTTTTCCCGAACCAAACGTTTCACTTTTCAATACTGCACAAGATGCGCCCTCAGATCATTGTCCGATAGCTCCGGCGGTAGGTCGAATACTCTGATGTACTGATTATTGTGACCGGCAATCGTCCTGCTTACTTCTACTGACTTGCCACCGGAATAATGAAACTTTCGAAGAACTGAAGGTCCTTCGTAAAGAGCCCTGCATGACAGCTAGCGGAAGAAGAAGAAAATATTTTCCACCTAAATATAAAATTTTAGATGTATGTACTACCAAATATTCAACTTCGAGTATGACAATTCACCGATGCAGAGGAAGCAATCTATTTCCATCCTTAGCGCTTCACGTTTTGTCATTTGACCTAGCCATTCAATCTCGATCAACGGCACTTATTGATTGGTGATGATGGAAAGCGTACCACAATGATGAGCACCGAAATGATACAAAGATGAGTATGATGACAGACGAAATAATTCCGCCGTCTCGCTGATGTTTTAAAAATATCTACAAAGGAAAAAGTGCCGATTCCTATCCTAACAGATTCCGAGAAACTTCGAATAATAAATATAACCGGGACAAATTCAGATTATTCGAAGTAAAGATTATTCAAAAGATTAATCAAAATAAATACTAAATCGTTTGTTTAAGACAGAACAAAAATAGGTCCTCGTGAGAAAAATTGGCACATCACCCTTAAACAAGAGGACAACACCGATGTCGTTAGTGATTGGCATGGAAGGGCTAACTGGAGAAGAAATGGCGCATTGCCAATGCTCTTGCTCCGGCATTGGCGGACGAGCATTCTTAGCTCTATATATCGATTTGAAATAAATTACATTGAAAATTTCGTTTATGGTATCTCAATAACTGCTCAATACACACTTCTTGCTTAATAATTTGTAATCGAAATAACTTTTTAATTTAGACTAGATGGAGCTAACTTCATCATCGACTAACACAGTGGCGTAGTCACGGGGTGGTTTTGGGTTTTTTTTTTGGGCAAATTTTGTTCAAACCCTCTTACCTTAAAATACGGCTGCGCCCCTACATAGAACGTATAGTAAATATAGTCATTTCTTACTCGAAATTCAAGTGGCTAAATAGTAAGACCTTCCAAAAATAATCCGGAAACTCTTTTAGCATGTTTGATACGATTAATCGACTTTAAGGACATAGTTGGAAGAGTACCACGATGGCAGTCAAGATGGCACCGGACCTTCCACGGGTCAACCCCACACCTCCCGCACCCCTCTCCCACCAGCATTCGAATGTTTCGAACCACATCGAACAAAAGTTTAATATTCAAATTACTAACCTATTCACAGCATATTTATTCACTTCCCGTGATAATGAACATGTTTATCCAAAGAGTCCTATGTATTTCGGCTCGAATAATATCATAAATTAGCAGTTTCGTGCCAATATATTAGCCGTTCGCGATTTGGTGGGTTTATCACTGCACTTCACTTCTTCTCAAAGGGCACTGGAAATATCAAGTTTTTACTCACTTCTCCGCACATGAACACCCCGAAATGTTGATGGAATGCAAATTAAACATTAATTTTCGAAATCAGTCACTTGTTTAAACCGAAAACTTAATATAAACTGCTATTTTTGCCCGAAAAAAACGATTAGAAACTGATCGCGGAGCGAATGTAAACAACGGCACCGGCAGCAGCAAACTAATAAACAGAGTGGCTCAAAAAATAATTTTGCTCCGCCACGCTCAGTCGATTATGATTTATAGTTTGGGTGTTATCCGATGGTTTGGGCTGGTTTGATTAGAGGTTTACCGTGTACAGGTCGTTTCAGGTTTGTATGACAGTTTATATGGCGAGGCTGACTTTAACATTATTCTGATTCTGGTACTCCGTCATTGGGCGATGGCGAGGAGGGAGACCATATGACTGGATGAAATATTCAAGAGCTTCAGCTCCATAGACAATCCATATAGAATGGTCGTTCCAATAGTTGGGAGTCAATTTTAAGCGAGGTTGCGAATCTTTAGCATGATCATTAGTCTAGTCTAGTCTACACAATCGCGCACGGGGCAAATGTTTCATACAAAAAGTGTGACGTGGGGGTGAGTAGGGTATAAAATGCTATTTTTGCGTTACGTAATCAATGGATCTTTCCTGCGGTGCGGTTTTCGTCCAGTGAAGTCTCAGGAATGTTGCTTTCAGCTATGTGGGTTTTCTTTTCGCCAGCGTTTGGAGAGGAGGCACTGTAGCCAGTGCAATAAAAGGTTTAGTTTCCCATATTAGTTTTCATACAAACTTGAACCGGTTTGCGCTCAACCAGTTTTTGTTCAAATCGGTTTTTGGAGGACACTCGGAGCATGGGACGGAATCGAGTGAGCGTGATGGTGCTGGGTCATTTTTTGAACCACCCTACTAATATTATTTGTTTTTTTTTATGAATACGATACCAATACTACTATAGTATATGACAGTTTTTATTGTACCAATACTTTCAAAGCTTTGTTTTGGTACTCAACCCACCTTCACCTTAAGTGAGCCAATACATGCATCTTCATTTATCTAGCGTTTTTGTTCATGTTGTCAAGTCAACAACGAGGCGCTGAAAACGATCATACTTTTAAGGTGAAAATTCATTCATAAAAATTCAATTTGTGGTCGTACCTACTGGTTTTGCTTGAGAATTTCTAACAAATATTGACAGGTGGTATCAAAAATTAACGATCATACAAAAGTTTCTCAATGTTTAGGAGTTAGAAGTTAGTCTATATTGAGGATATTGTGTATATTAAGAAATAAGTTCCCAAATGGTTGAACTACAATAGTCTTGATTTTGTTTCATTCAAGGTTCTGGCATGAAAAATGAAAACTTTAACCCTTAAATGCGCAATGTTGTTTTAAAACAACAAACCGAAAATACGTTTAATGTTAATAATTTCAATGGTTATTTACGTTAAAAATATTTCCGACTATTTCTAAAAAAATCGCCTTGCGCCTTCAAGGGTTAAGCCTTTTGTACATCTATACGTGCCACACTGATGGAAATTTAGCGAATTTGTGAACCGTTTAGGGGTCGTACACTAATTACGTAAGCACTTATGGGGGGAGGGGTCTGCCATTTTCTTACGTTCCATTTAAATAAAATATTTGTATGAGAAAAATCTTACATGGGGGGAGGGGGTGTTGAAAAACCCAGAAAAAATGCTTACGTAATTAGTGTATGGCCACTTAAATAGTCCATGGAAGCTGTTGAAAATTATAGTACATATATGGTAATGAGCATTATATAAGTATGTGAAATAGTATTTTGGTTTTGAAGCAACTTTAGATCACATTTTAGTTTAAAAGTAAACATATGATCTATAAGACTGAAAATGTCAGTTGAATTAGGCAAACGATAAAGAAAAAAAATCTGCTATGAGCCACAAGCGGTTTCGCAGTCTTTAATTTGATTCAATTTGTTTGTAGAATGATGAACAGCACCCAAAATGTTATTTCAAACAGTGTGAATTGAAGATAATATACTTCAACAATTTTCACCAGCTACTATTTGTTACCATTTACGAATTCTCCGGATGGGATCGGTAAATTTTACTCACAAATTTCCTAACCCAGAATTCCCATATCAGTTGTAACAAATGTGCTCCATATATTCCACTACCGGCGAATGCAGATGGATACGCAAAAAGCGAGCTAATTGCGACAGACAGCCATCCGACGTCGACGCAACACAAATCCTAACATATGGAGACAATTTTCACTCGTTGGAACCTTTTAGGTATCCGCCTTCGCCATCCACCGGCACAACCCTTTGGATGCAGCATTTTCCTGTCAGCTGCTAGGTTCAAACCTAACGACAACATGCTAAAAATAAGTTCCCCCAAAATGATAAGGTCGCTACCAACCAACGCCAACGGATGGAAGGTGATGTGACATTGCGACATGCCCGACGAGAAGGAGCGAGGTTGTATCTGGATTTAACATCTATGCGCCTATATTGAAGATGTAGACCCCTAGTTGACGAGGTAGTATAGGAAAGATAATAGATTGCAAATCTAAAAGGAATCCAGTTCCATCAATGATAAGCTTGAGTGATTTTTTATAGACTCCTAATTTAGTACTACATTAGCCACATAGTACAAACTTTTAAATCTACTGGAACATATTCCAGAGGAAACGTAATGCCATGAATGAAGAAGCACATATACGTGGAGTTTTATGCATGCTCGTGCAAAACAAAAAAGGAATTGAAGAATCAGGTGGCAACAATAGACAAGAGAAGCCATTCGATCATCACCGTTGCTTCGTCGTCCCCAACGATAGGTACCGACCATCGTTGGAAGTAACAATGGGATCAAGGGGCAAACATCCTCCTCGACAGTATCTCCGTTACGCAACCAAAACATCATCCCAAAAATTCCGTGGCGTATGGCGATGTAATGTAGGCGTCGCATCATTCGATGTACTGTTGCGTACGACACCAATTTCCAGCAATCAGGAATTAATGATTGAGACTTTTAACAAGTGAAACCATGAAAGGATGGGACAGATACTAGGATGGGAAACCTAACGTCTTTTCAGCAGTGTTGGAAAAGCTTAAATTTTCAAACTTCATGCACGATTCAAATAAAACCCGAGTCAAATTCCACGGGACTCGTGGCCCAGGGTATCATTAATGATTCGACTCGCGAATTGCATCATTGCATGGTTTGTGAGTGTTCTACTTTATTGAATTCATTGAATTTACACCGAGAAACACCGTTGGAGTTATCAGAAAAAAAATCTTCACGAAATTCCTGAGGATTCTTTAAAATGAGGTACATATCTGCATCTAATTAAAGAACAAAGCTAATTTTATTGTGCACGCATCATCTGAAGATCGTATGGAAACTGCTATGGAAATCGCCACTTACGTGAAAGAATGTTTCATGAGGTGGTCCATTAACTCTTTAAATAAAGTCTATACAATGATATGGAAATGCTAATATCATCTTTCAAACTTGGACGTACATGTTCATGATAGAATTAGAGGCGAAAATATAGAATTGATAGTTCCGTTAGGATACGGCAGGCATGAAGAATGTTTTTATAGAAGTCGATTTGAAAGCGAGCGGAGGGCAATATTTGTGATGGCACATATCACACGACCTTCCTTCTGCCAAGCTCCCGTCTATACATTATCTTTAAGCTGAAAGCCAGTGGTTGTTGCGAAACGATCTGACTGTTGTAAACGAAATTATAAAGAAAACAGAAATGCTCATTATTGATATTGATGTTAGTCTTTTACACGTTAAATTGAATTTCCCACGATTCTGTTGATTCGTAATAACTTTTCATGCCAGCATCAAAACGTTTCGCAACAAAGACGATCTGTATCCTTGCTTAATTTTCTATATTAGCAGTGTATTCATAAATACAAAGCTTATTGTTATTGATAAAGCTAGACATTCTTAAGGGCCAACAAAGGTTAAGTTTATTTTTCATATTTTGGATAACGCAGAAATCTTAGGAATCTGGAGCATTTGAATGATCTGAAAATATTCTGAAAAATTTGATTCATGACAATGATTTGACCCGAAAGGATTTAAATCAGCTTTAGAATCTGTAAATAAAATGGGATATCAAAAATGTGTAAAATTCGGAGCATCCTTAAATCTTCTTCTTCTTCTTATTGGCATTACATCCCCACACTGGGACAGAGCCGCCTCGCAGTTTAGTGTTCATTAAGCACTTCCACAGTTATTAACTGCGAGGTTGCTAAGCCAGGTTACCATTTTTGCATTTGTATATCATGAGGCTAACACGATGATACTTTTATGCCCAGGGAAGTCAAGACAATTTCCAATCCGAAAATTGCCTAGACCGGCACCGGAAATCGAACCCAGCCACCCTCAGCATGGTCTTGCTTTGTAGCCGCGCGTCTTACCGCACGGCTAAGGAGGGCCCCTATCCTTAAATCTACAATGACCTAAAAACAGGGTTGCAATATATACCCTTATAAAAAAAATATAAAAAAAACCCTAAATAATTTTCTTATCAATTTCCTCATCAGAAATGCTGCAACTTTTAGCAATTCATTAGAATTTCTTCATCTAAAACGAATTTGAGAACTTCAACAGCCAATTCTTCAACATTGAGAAAAAGATACAAAGGGAAAGTGGGCATAAAGCTGGCGGTGTAGAGGTGTAGAGAACCCGGAAGGCACGGAAAATGCTGGGTAAAGCGTACCATTGGTACTTTGTGTACCTGAAGGAATAAAATAGACCCCATTTCGCGGTCCTTATAAGAGGCTAAGGACCAGTAACTCCTATCCCTATCTCCTCGTGGCGCTGATCGGGATGCGAGCAACCTTAGGGAAGATCGGGTAGCCAACCCCGGTGGGAACTATGGTGGTATGCTGACATGGAAGGAGGGATTTTCTCCTCTCCGGAGGCACAAATCTGATCGAGCGTCTGTTCTCCATGTTAGGCGCGGCTGATCATCGTCCGAGTGCCAGCGATGGACTCTAAACAAAACTGTGCGCATCAGGCTGCATCGTGTCAGCATCGAGAAGGCAACCCTTTAACGCGATGTAGGTAGCGCAACCCTGTAAAGGTAGTCTACCGAAGATTCTACAGTTACCAAGAAGGGAAAAAGATTGATGTTGGGCTCCTGGCTAACGAGCTGAAGACGGTTGGCGTGAGTGTGGCAGCAATCCAGGAAATACCGTATCCCAGAACTGGATAACGTGAATTCCGGGTGGTGGATCCCATAGCGAACACTTCATTCAAGTACCACATCGCCTATAGTAGCGGTTACAGAGCAAAACGAGGAGATGGCTTCATGGTGATCGGGAAGCAGATGAAGCGTGTTAGCCGGTGGATAAGCGACCGCATTTGCGTGTTGAGAATGAAGCATCTACGTCCACGAACGATAAGCCTGATATCGTGAAGGATGAGTTCTATGAGAGCCTTTATAAGGCCTACGGAGAGTGCCCAACACACGATGTAAGGATTGTCATCGGGGATGCAAATGCGTCATTGGTACGGTAAGCCTTCATTCCGCTACCAACGATTTTGGTCTGCGACTTGTAACCTTTGCTGCTGATAGAGGGATGACAATCAGCAGTAGCTACTTCGAACGTAAGAATATCCGCAAACACACCTGGCAACATCTGAGTGGAGACACTTGCTCATAGACGTGCTTGACGGACGACATTTTTTGGATGTTATAGATGTAAGTTGTCAGTTGAAGGAGTTGCTGAACAGTACCACTAGAAGCTGGACGAGCGGATAGGAGATGCCACCGGATCTGGCGACGTCAACAGATTGTGTGAAAATATCCACGAAGCTGTGTTGTTATATTTTAAGAGGATTTCCACATAAAACATGTTAAGTTTGTTATACCAAAAATATAGTGATCAACGCATCAGTTCCTCGCTTTTCCTAAAATTTACCAGCAGCAGATGTTTCAGCTGTTTTAATCAAATCGAAAAGCTTCAAAATGTGTGCTGTGTACGTTTTATTGTATTTTATACATCACACGAATACTAACAGACATTTTAATTTTTTTAATATGTTTTTTATGAAATTGTAAATAAATAAAAATCGTATGATTATGATTTTTGATTTATGATTTTTTTTTTAATTTGTAGGACAAACTTTTATATAGCTTCTTATAAGTTTGTATGACTTCTGTTGGGTTGGGAATTTGGTTTTCTGGTTTCACTTTCGAGGTATCTAACTATACAACACGCGTTATAAGTAAAACTATCTACTTTATTCGGTACTTGTCGATATATTTAACCGGCGACGAAAGGTACAATAATTATTAGACTGCGACATGCAACCAACTGACTTCGACGATTGGTTCTTCGATACTAACTCTTTACTCTTCTCTATAGATCTACATGGTATGCCTACGTACTATAACATTGTCCCCGACTGTGAGCAAGGGAGATTTAAATTTAGAGAGATTGTAGGTATATTTGCAGTTGCCTATAATATTCACCACACTCTCCAGTGATCTACAAGCTGTGGCTACTATATCTGCTGCTAAAAGTATTATTGGCAATGGGTTGCGTTCATGGCTTTTCGTAATCGGCATCATTACCGGCCGCCTTGAAATGACTAGCAATTTCAACTTAAAGCTAACATTAAACAAACATCTAAATCAAACTCTGGCTAACTACAGACAAAACTATTCTAATAACATTATGTGTACATACATGATTGTAGATAACGACTCATTTTAACAATACAGTTTGGAGTTCCATGCACTATTTTATGATCAATTCCATTGAACTATAGTTTGCGATTTTGCTCCGTATCTTTGGAACTGTTGAAGTTGGTGTTGGTGGACTGTATGAAGCGTATGGACAATTCTTCTCCGTTAGAATCTTCTTCGATTGAGGCTCGGATGAGGCCTTCGGCTTAGTAGGTGCAGTATCATTACCCTCGAACGAGACGACATCCACCTCGGATGAGGTGAAGCAAATTCTGGAATCAGATGAAAGGCGCTTTTTTACTCAATAAAAACATGCAATGTAACGACTTCCCTGGAGTGGTGGCTTCGAGCCACCACGAGCGCACCTTGCGCCGATGACGATGCGTTGCACATGTAACACGTGAACGTTTTGATGGAACGTTGTTGATGGTGCTGTCTTCAAAGTCCTCGCGTGACATCCCTACTTAAGTGGTTGCCCGTGGGTGTGCTCGGCAGTATTGCAATGTCTTCAGTTCTTCCCGTCTTGCATGAATGAGTTGGTGCCACGTGAACCTATCAATGAGCAGAAGTGTTGCTTTCTCGAAGTACTTAGAATTGAATGGTAACGTAACTGTGCGTGGAGGTCCCTTGACCTCCACTGAATACTGGTCACTCTACATCATAAAAATTCAGCAGCATGGAATGAAATTCGATGATTCAGGTCACAAGGCGAGTGGGTCGAACTGGGTTGACATCGGTACAGTAGCTACGTGGGCGGAAGACATCAAGCCAGGTATCATGGACGTAGAAGGTACGGACATTGGTGACATCGGAGAGATGGCGGTCAGCGACCGCCGAAGAACACGAACAGCTATGGAGTACAAACATTCCTTTGGCTTTTTTGATCATCAGTTTAAACAAAAATTACTTATCTGGTACGCGGAGGTCGTTTGACCTCCGCTGGCGCACCCTTGTGCACCCGCTGAACGAACGTCTATTGATCGTCTTGACTGTTTGTCAAGAGCGACTCGTTGTCCTGAATCGGCAGGACGCATATTTTACTTACGGCCCTAGTGTACAGACCGTCTTGGGTCCGCACTTTAACAACGCGTACGTTTCCATCATTTCCATGATGTATCTCGACGATTCGGCCAAGTGGCCACCGGAGTGGTGGCTGGTTTTCGTCCTTGAGCAACACCATCGTGTCGACCGCAAGATTTTTCTTCTCGACTATCCATTTAGTGCGATTTTGTAAATCAGACAAATACGATGTGGACCATTTTCTCCAGATAATTTGCAAGTAGCACTGAACTCTTTGCCACCTCGACAAACTGCTTTCTTTCAGGTCCTTCAGTGATGGTTCGAGCACTGCAGTCATCGGTCGATGTATTAGGAAATGACCTGGCGTAAGTATGTCCAGATCCGTTGGGTCGTTGCTCACTGGTGTGAGTGGACGGCTGTTCAGACATGCTTCTATTTGCGATAAAAGCGTCGAAAACTCGTCTGGCGTTACTATGCTTGTCCCAAGAGTTCTCTTGAGATGGAACTTCATCGATTTCACCGCCGCTTCCCAGAGGCCCCGAAAATTTGGCGACCTCGGCGGTAGGAACTTGAAGTGGATTCCCTCGTGTGCGTCCGCTTGCGGTATCGATCTTGTGAAGGCTTGTGAGTTGAAGAGCCGTCGTCGCAGTCGATCTAGTTCTCGCTTACCACCGATGAAATACCTTGCGTTGTCGCACATTAGGATTTCTGGATGCCCAAGACGAGCTACTAAACGTCGAAGAGCCGCGATAAATCCTTCGGTGGTTTGGTCGGATACCATTTCGATGTGCGCTGCTTTTGTAACCAAGCATATAAAAATAGCTACATAACAGATGCGTATATCAGCTTTGCGATGAGGAAAGCGAATTTTGAAGGGACCACAATAGTCCACTCCTACTCGAACGAATGGTGAAGCCGGAGTTACGCGCTCAAGTGGTAAATCACCCATGAGTTGCTCCTCGACTTTTGGTTTTACGCGAAAACAGTTTACGCAGCTATGAACGACCTTTCTGCATAAGTTTTTCAGGCGAAGAGGCCAGAACCGCCCACGAATACTGGCAATCATTAATTACGGCCCTGCGTGCAAGAGATTTCTATGATAGTGTTTTACAATCAACAATGACAACGGATGGTGGTTATCCAAAATTATAGGATGCTTTCTACTTGGAGAGACTGACGCATTTTCAAGCCGACCACCAACGACGAGTATTCCATTTACTAGGGCAGGATGAAGAGATTTCAACCTGAACGACGGAGAAACTTGTCCCCTCGATGATATTTCTTCCTTATCATCGGCGAAGCTGTCGCTTTGAGCAAGGCGTACGAGTGCCAGCGTCGCTTCTTCACGTTCTTGATACGATAGGTAGCCTTTCCTTCTGCTTGCTGGGTTGCTACAGTTGTAGGTGAATCTTCGGCATAAAGCCGCAATCCGAACAAGTGCCAAAAAGCTTGATCGCAGTTTGAAGATATCGTTGGGAACTTGAAGTTGTACGGGAACGGCAATAGTCGATTTTTTCTCCAATAACGATTGATCCAACTCTTCTGCATCCGTCGTAGTTCCTTTTGGCCAAAAGTTGCGTGGATTCCTTAACCATTCTGGTCCGTGCCACCAGGTGTGATGATTTGCTAGCCTTTCTGGTGTCATTCCCTGGATATAACATCTGCAGGGTTTTCAGATCCGGAGATGTGGTTCCATGTTCCTGTTCTTGTAAGATGCTGAACTTCTGAGACCCTATTAGCGACAAACATCTGCCAGCGGGAAGGAGTTGAAGACAGCCAGCACTTCACAATGGTCGAGTCTGTCCAAAAGAACGGTTGTGCCTTGACCCGTAAGCTGTCGACAACCTTTTCGTAGACATGGCTCAGGAGAACTGCAGATGATAGCTCCAACCTTGGTATGCTGATTTTCTTCCTTTTCCGCTGCACATCATCGAGTGGTGCCACTCTAGATTTGGCCGTGATTAAGTTAACCGTAACCTGGTCATCGAATGAAGTGCACCGAAGATAAATACACGCACCATAGGCCTTCTCGGATGCGTCACAAAATCCATGGATTTCCAACGAAACGATACTGTTATCGAAAGCGAGCCACCGTGGAACCTTCAGGGTTGATAGATCAGCTAAGTTGTGTCTGAAGTCCATCCACCATTGCTGGAGATCTTCGCCAAGAGTTTCATTCCAAGAACATTTCTGTTTCCAGAGATTTTGAATAAATATCTTAGCTTGGACAACTACTGGTCCGACTAATCCAAGGGGATCAAATAGACGAGCAAAATCGGACAAGATGATACGCTTGTTAATCTCAGTAGAGTTGCTCCACTGAGGAACAGTGAACCGAAAATAGTCCGATCGAGGTTCCCATGAGAGACCTAGAGTTTTAATGGTTGCTTTTGATGGCTCTAGTTCCAAGGATGTGCGGTCGTCTTGGTAGTTGGCAATAAACTGTTTGAAGTTTTCCAACGAGTGTCGCAACGTACGTTCCTGCTTCACCAGGATGCGTAGATCTTTCTTCGTCATTTTCACTATCACTCACTGTACCACCTTACAAGTGTATTGCATTGACTGCGCGCGGATTTGACTAACGAGCGTCGCGATGTGACAGGACTAGCAACCCGAGAATTTCGTTCACCACCAACAACGGAAGAAATTGTACCGAAATTGAAGAATATTCACCCAAGCCACAATTTTAATTCAGCAAAATTGATTATCAAAATCCCACACATGAATTGAGAACATGCAAGCAGTACTGTAATTTATTTGCCATACCATTCGATATCAATATAATTTGCGATGGCGGTCTGATCATGCAATGCAGAGCCACCCCACTGACACACGTCTTTGATACTACTTAGCTTTGTCCTTTGGTTGATGATGATTCCAGCGCACAAATCCAGAATTCCTTTCCGACTTCCTTTCCGTTCCTCCTCGAAATTGACTTCTCACAGTCCTTCCGCAGCCTCACAGGCAGCAACACAACAGCAACAGCACTGCCCATGATTTCATAGTTGACGTAACAACCAGCACCATCGATGTTGGGAAAACGCATTTTTATTGATTTTACCCGAATCATCATATCAATCAACAAATTACATGAACTAATCTGTGTAAATGGACAATAATAGTAGTTATTTTAAGGCCGCGGGGAATTAATTATTATTCCTTTGATTGAAGTGGTCAAAATATGCATACGACAGTTTATGCGATCAAACAATCGTTTTGTGAAATGTTTGTTCCCATAACATGGCGTAAAAACCAGGCTGCTACGTTTGGTTATATTGCGCTAAAGAATAATTGTAGTTAGTTCCAACGATTTATTGATTGAAAAAGGGAAATCTTTTGAAAAGTTCGAGTTTCCAGGAAAGGTTTTTCATATAGCTCTTTCCGTGAAAATTAAAATTATGTGGTAAAGATAAAATTATGCGTGGAAGAGTTCATGTAGCAAAGAATTTAATAAGTACCGTACGGGGATTTTTGCACTATCACAGCATTAGAATGGTTCTGTAACAAGTGTGCAAGCAGTTACCGTTTTCATGCATTGGCCGAAGCCCTCGTTCCAACCAAATTTTAAGCAAAAATGGTTCCAATCCATATTTTAGAATACCCGAGTAGACGAGGATTAGAAGTAAATCAATCGTGATTGGATTGCAAAATGATATATGGGCCTGATTCATATGTAGGATATGAAAGCACAAAATATCAGACGACAATATCCAAATTTGCTATGAAATATCATGAGGTTATCAGTTAATGGTCTTTGGAAGAAGTGATTAATATCTCGAGCTATTAGTTTGTTTTTATCCATAACACATCTAGATATTTAAATAACACTTCGGTGCATTTTTTGTTGATATTTTTACCTGCCCTTTTGAATCTTACATCAAAGTCCATATCATGTTTTATAATTCATTTCTGTCCGGGTAAGGTAATGAAAAACATGAATAAGAATTGCATTACAATTGTAAAAACTAAAATAACAGTCGTGGAATATATGGTAATTGTGCTCGAAATATACATACCTATATTATCAAGCTGAGGTTCAAATAAAAAGCCAATTAACACGCACTAATTCTTATGTGTTAAGTCCTCAGCGGCAGACCTCTCCTGTCACGCAAAAAATGAAGCTAGATTTTGGTTCTGATATGCATTTTAAGAAAATACCCATAAATTACTACATTAGATAAGTGTGATTTTCCATACATAATTTTGATATGCTTCTGAAAAAAGTTTGACACAAATGGCTAATCATTGCGTTACATAATTAATGGATTTTTCATTGTTTTTTTTATATTATACTCCCTTTTGAATGATCGCGATTGTCTTAAATCAAAACTTCTGGCGACAAATTTAGCAAGCAAACATTATTTTATTGATTCAAATGAATGTAAACGTTTATCTCCAGAGCTACATATCGATAGATGAAAGCTTATTTTGTCGGATTATACCGTGGATTTCACAAGAAATGCTTGCTTTAGCAGGAACTTGCATATTAATTTTTGATTACAAAATCAGTTACGCCCAAATTATAAAGTAATCCTGAAATACGACATAGTAAAACGAAAACCTATATTGTGCTTAATAAGTGGATTGTGACTGTCGAAAAAATATGAGACAGGTTTTTGCTCCATATTGCAGCAGGTAATGGAGGTACGTCAACTTATGCGATCAAATGACCATTTTTCCTAAAACAATTATCGCCATAACTCGAATGTTTCCGAACAAAACATAAATATTTTTTCATGGAGCATATGTATATTCGTACGAAGAATCCATATCCGCAAAAATGTGTGTTTTGGTAATTTTGGCTTATACGTCAACTATGTGATCATGGGCAGTGCAGCAGTACCTCAGCAGCATACGTCCCGGTGGTGATACACTTTCCAGCAGCAACAACTTCAGCACTTGATGATGCCCGTATTCTTTTGTCCAGCGACGAGCGAACAATACGATGATGCGATGCAGATTCACTTTTGCCGCGTGCTTTCCGAAATCCGGCTCGTTTCGGACCAAATGTTGGGTTGGGAATTTGGTTTTCTGGTTTCACTTTCGAGGTATCTAACTATACAACATGCGTTATAAGTAAAACTATCTACTTTATTCGGTACTTGTCGATATATTTAACCGGCGACGAAAGGTACAATAATTATTAGACTGCGACATGCAACCAACTGACTTCGACGATTGGTTCTTCGATACTAACTCTTTACTCTTCTCTATAGATCTACATGGTATGCCTACGTACTATAACATTGTCCCCGACTGTGAGCAAGGGAGATTTAAATTTAGAGAGATTGTAGGTACATTTGCAGTTGCCTATAATATTCACCACACTCTCCAGTGATCTACAAGCTGTGGCTACTATATCTGCTGCTAAAAGTATTATTGGCAATGGGTTGCGTTCATGGCTTTTCGTAATCGGCATCAACTTCCATAAAACTTTTTATAAAATTTATATGACAAACAAACATTTTATGTGTGTTACGACGAAACCCCTTAAAACATTATTTTAGCTAGAACTAATTCCAATGATTTTTTAAATTTTCCGTCTCTTCTACAAAGTTGTCAAATCAGCAAAAATAAATGTTTTTGCTGACCATTGTAACTTCCTCTCTCTTAAACAACAAAGTTATTCAAATATTATAAGTTTTCATGGGTTTACAAGTTTTCAACACATCAATCAAGAATGTCGGCAAAAGTTTTCAATGTCAGTAGGAAGATAAAATGAGTGACTTTCAGCATATCGCGAAGAAATTTGCGACTTTTTTCAATTAAGGGAGTAATTATAAGTGGAAATACCTTTAAAAATATGTATAATTTAAAGATAACTTTTGTTGAATGTGATATGGAAAGTTACAGTGTTCAGCAAAAACATGTTATTTCGCTTGCTTAACAACTTTGTAGAAGAGACGGAAAATGGGAAAAATCAATGGAAAGAGTTAGAATAAAAAATATGATTTTGAAGTGGTTTTTACATAAAACGTCTTAAATTTGTTATATATAAGAGATAGAGACTCGACATGTTCAGCAAAGTTGTTCGTATTTCAATTTGCTACAACTTTGCGGAAGACACTTCGTGTCTATCTCATTCTGGTGGATTAATCATCAAACTGTTTTTATCGAAAGATGCGCTCCTAAATATCTTGAAACTTCTGTGAATAAACTCTATATCAAAAATCAACAATTTTCGAGTTTTTGTATTTCGATCGTGAAAATGACGAAATAAAACACTGTGTAATGGAGGCTTTTGTCCCACTGAAGAGGGAGACGGCGAGGAGAGGCTCAAACATTAACTCTACCAAGACAAAGTACATGGTGGCAGGTAGAGATACAGAAAGACCTAGTGGTGTTGGTGCTAAGGTAGTGCATGATGGGGATGTGTTTGAAGTTGTTGAAGAATTTGTTTACCTTGGAACGCTTGTGACTTGTGACAATGACGTTTCCTGTGAAGTGATAAGACGTATTGCTGCTGCAAATAGTGTCTTTAACGGATTATGTAACCGGCTTAGGTCCCGCAACATGCAGACTGATACGAAATTTGCTCTATACAAAACTCTGATTCTACCAGTGGCCCTTTATGGACATGAAGCATGGACGTTAAAAGAGGCGGACCGGTGAGCTTTCAGGAAAAGTATTTATTTATTTATTATCAGAATAAGGCTGGAGTGGCCTGTGCAATCCATAAAAGTCTTTTTCATTCAGCACGGTTCATGGCTGCACTTCGCCAACCACGTAGTCTTGGCGTCCGAGGGTCCGCAAATCGTCCTCCACCTGATCGATCCACCTTGCCCGCTGTACACCTCGTCTTCTTGTTCCCGTCGGATCGTTGTCGACAATCATCTTCACCAGATTACTGTCCGAAGTTCTGGCTACGTGCCCGGAAAATATTGTGAATCGTATAAAATACGGCAGACCTCAGTGGGCTGGTCACTTAGTACGAATGTCGGAAGAAAGAATAGCGAAAACAATATTCAACAGAGAACCAGATAGAGACCGGCGACTTCGTGGAAGGCCACGAGCACGCTGGCTGCACGTCGGACCTGGGGACCCTAAACGTTCGGGGAAACTGGAGGAACATCGCCCAGGACTGACGATTATGGAGCTCTGAAAGGCATAGGTGTATTGACGCTGTACTGACGCTCAAGTATCCAAGTAGAGAACCCAGAAGGGGCCGTAGGCTCCGTGGAGGTGGCGTACACGATGGCATTTTGCAGTAGAGGAAGACCTGAGGACGCGACTGGAAGCGACTGGAAGCGATCAATTGCCAAGTAATAAGCCAATTGGCCTAGGATCGAGTTCAGTGGAGTATGATACTCCATTCGGCGTAGGCTCATCAAGGAGCTGTATAGCCCTTCAAGCAAGTATGGATGTTACCACTGAATTAAATTAAGTATTCTGAATCCAAACTGTAGTTTTTGATGTTCGTTAAAACTACAACAAATAACGAAAAGCAGTCAGCACAGAGTTTATGAATAGGACTGAAGCTAGTGTATGTCATTTTTGATATCTACGACAAATATCGCATTGCTTTTTTCAAAACGTATTTCTCAATTGGTGACATTTTTTTCCTAGAAACAAGATGGTGCACATTCAAAATACGATCTTCAACGAAATAAGAACTGTTCATTTTATAAATAGGCTATGTGTTATATATATTTTATTCTATTAATCCAAAACTCGTTCCATGTACGATTCAAAAATCGAATTATATACTATGTTTACATTATTTGAACATCTAACTTCGAAAAAAGATAGTAATTCAAAACAATATTATATACGAAATTGATGGCGTTTTAACAAACTGTATTCAATAGCTTTTCTGTAGCTCCACACATTTCCGTTGCTCTTTTTGCAGCTTTTGATTTGTGATAATTTACTTACGCCTTGAATAACATTTCTTCCAAATTTCTTGATTGCTGAATGAAATTTCGATTCTTGAACGCATTTTCGGTGCAATTTTAGAGATATGGTGATTCTAATGCCTGTTGTCCACTCAATTTTAAATTCCGGTAGTTCACTCAATTTAGAACCGATTCAGGTGAAACAAGTTTTATTCTGAAGCATATAAAACATACTGCAAATGTTGGAAAAAAAAGTTTAGTACTGTACTACCGTGAATCGCATGTTTGAGAATAAGAATCCCAGTAAAGATAAAACAGATATGCGATTCACGGCAGTATATGTGGTGAATAATAATAAAAATGTTATTTTTCAGAATTCGGGAGCGATTTGGGCGTAACTTATTTTGTAAACAAACATTGTTTCATGAATTCCGGAGAATGCAAACGTTTTTAACCAAAACTAATTCCCTTATCTGGTAGAGGAAAGCTTAATCCATCGGATCCATACCGTGATTTTCTCATGGAATGCTTGCTTTAGCAGGAATTCGCCTTCCAATGTTTGTTTACAAAATAAGTTACGCCCAAATCGCAAATTGGTCCCGAATTTTTACAATTCATACTGCAGTTACTGACGAAACGGTTCGAGAAGATTACATAACGTACTGCACACAGGATATGGTTAACGATGGTTATAGAGAAGTAGAGCTATAATCGTCATTATTCATAGCCCCAAAGCTAAAAGAATGTTTCAATATGACAATCATTATGGAGGCGTATGGTATTTCAAACAGCTTAAGGAGAGGTTTCGATAACTTTGACCCAAATGTATGTTCCGTTCCCTCACGCTCGTCGAGGATAAGTAAATCCTGCACTTTTCACAAAATGTCGCTTTTCGGTTGAGGATAATTATGTCTGAAGCTAGATACTATTGGATCTGATGCACGGAAGTGACGAAACACATCAAAAATTATCTTTCCACGAGATCCTTTACAAATGTTATCAAACCGCATTTTTCGAGCTCTTTATACATATTATTTAGCGCTTCCTCCAACAAATTAGTTATGGGATATTTAATTTCCGTGAACTAATAATTGTTTAATTTGTTTTAGCTTTTTATAGCTTTTTTAGCTTTCGGAAGATTTTTTTTAATATGAACAAAAAATCCGTTCATAGGTTTAAAATATCTTTCAACATGTTATAGCGGCGAATCACAAGGGACATCCGCGAATTCCAAGCCTATTTGTGACAAGACTTATTATCTTAAAAAACATCATCAAGAGTTAACGTCATCATAATATTGTTTTCAATATTTATTTATTTTTAATACGTTTCTGTTTTTGCACGGACGCATCGCCTATAAAAAAAATCCAGTGTATATAGAAACATGGGATATCACTTACCAGAACTCAACCCAATCGGATCACTTCCTTCGCACAGCTCCAATGTCGTCACTTATTCACGATCGCTCTGCATATCTTGGTCAATTAAGTGCCATGCAAAACCATTTAGGCCGTCGATGGTATCTGCCTCAAATCACTTGTTGTGCACACTCGTTCAAAGCAATTATTATTAATTGCATTCATATGCTAATCAATCACCGTTGTTGGTTCACCGAAACCGACTTCAATAGGCAGTTTGAATCGCTTTTCCGCTACAATTCACAACATTCTTCAATGCACTGAGCAGAGCAATATCGTCGGCAATAATTCATTCTTGGCTGCTAATCTTCTCGATTCATGGCTCTTTATCCACCGATCACCCACAGTGCGTCAATCACCAATCAACTGGCTGTAACCGGAAAGCATAAGAAACCAATCAACTTTGTCCAGCAGGAACCAATCAAGAATAGAACAGCCACCACTTAATCACATTATGACTTTGACTGTGTGTCTGCTTTATCGTGGATTCCACTTGGGGACACTTGCAACCTAACCGCTCGGGAGACCAACGTCGACTGCCACCCAGAGTGCCCCGAAAGTGTCATCTTCCAGGAGCAGCATACTGACCAACCCCACCCACCAACTTCTTGGTAACGCACCACCGACACCATCCAGTAGCAAGCTTTGGCCACCCCCAACCATCCTGTCTTTCTAGGTTTTCTCGGATCGGTAGTAAGTACCTTCTCCCACCAGTACAAAGTGTCGCGTGCCACACTCCACTTCCAACCAACCCCCCGAACACACCATATCGCCCCACCCGTAATGTACGCAAATTCATTAAAAATAATCGAATAATGGCACATACATATACCGCAGCATGCTTAGGGTGGCCAGGCCATGTGGCAGTTCTAGGAAATTAATGAACGATTTGTCTTAATTGGCAAAGTTCAACTTGAAAGTGGTACTTAAAAAAGTATTAGAGGTAAAAACAAAAACTTTATCGTGTAAGGTGGGTCTGCTTTCGGACAAAAACTTGCAATGCAATACAGGTAAGCAAAATATCCACTCCTATTTCAAGATGAATGTGTTTCAGGTCTTGGCAGTTGTATAAAAGTAGATTCACATTCGTTACCACAGACAATATACAAAAACGCATAAGATTGATCCCCATGTGATTAAAAATGAGAGCATCTCAAATCAATATGTGCTATTGTTACAGAAACAAAAAGAATTAGATTGTCTTGTCTTGTACAGTCACCCTATCCCCACAACAGTGTTGGCAGTACTGGTAGTCCCGGAGTGTACAAAGTTTTATCAGAGGATAACCGAGTTGCGGCCAACGACGGTGTCGGCGATACGCGCTCTTGCTCATCGCGCACTCCAAAGTCCACTCATCGCCTTGGCGACGACGTCACGAGAAATGTGCTCTTTTGCGGGCAATTGAGAGAAAAGCCCCGACCGATCGAGAACACCAACGCCGCCGGCGCCGCCGCCACGCGACTTTTATTAGCATCATCATCTTCGTCGCGGGCACGGCAGGGGTGTCGATATGTTGATGATGCTATATGATATCCATTTGATGATGAGAATCCGTGGAGGCTTGGCTGGATGCAAATGAGTTTTGCTGGCGGTTAGCTTTTCACTTCGGCACATTCTCGCGATTTTTTTTTCTCGCGGATGCTAAACTACACTACCAGGAGAGAAGTATACTGATGTGTGATATTTTGTTATGCAAATCCCTACGTAAGTCAATTGACGATGCAGAATGAAGGCAGCACTTGGGAATGTATTTTGATGATTTACCAGTAAACTACAGATGATAGGAGGATTACTTTTCCTGTGCTCATCTAATAGCTTCATTCTATCAAAAACATAGGAATAAAAAATGGTTGATTTTTTTTCTTATTTCAATGGATATTCTTCATGTTAGCAAAAAGAATAGAACATTATATAAGACAGCTTGAATTCAAACATCGATAAAACTCGAAAACATAAAATTTGTGTGCAAAAGCTTTAATTCTCATTATTGTAATTTTTATTTCAGCAGTTAGGGAGCAATAAAAATATGACATAAATTTAGTAAAAACGTCAGAAATGCGATTATTATTGAATCATCCTATTTTTTTGACGTAGGATTTTCTATCAGATAAATTTAAACAGTTTCTCTTACTTTTAGTACAAAATGTGGATCTATAATTATAAGACAGGCTCTTCTTTTCGTCACAAATACAAAACTTGTCAATTCTAGACGACCAACACTCACAGTTCCTCGAAAATATCATCTGCTAGGACGTATGACCTTCACCCAAATAAACAAGAATACCGATTCATTTCTACGTGCAGATGCAAAATTTACAAAACTAGCTACAACAATATTTTGTCACTTTCTAACGCATTTAAAATATGTTTCGAAAATGGGCCTTAGACAAAACAACTGAATAGTAAAAATGACTCAATTACATGAGAAATAATGGGGACCGCATGGTTGTTTGTTCATCTTAGTGGATTGAACGAAAATCTTACGGTTAAGATGAAAGAATCGCAAATCGTTAAATATCAGTTTAAAAAGGAAGGAATTTTGCTCAGTCTTTTCATTGCAGCACGATAATGTATAACTTATTTTTAATTGTACCGTCGTCGGGGATGACAATGGGTCAAATGGGGGTGAGAATGGGTCACTGTTTCAAGTACTTAGAATACTTGTAGAACAGAATGAATGTATCTAAGGGCAAGAAGACTAAAGGCCGAGGGCCATTAGGTTAAATGGTCATCAGGCACGGTGTCTCTATGGGGAAATATTATTAGCATTAGCATTAGCATTGAGCAATTCGTAGGTCGTACAAGCCAAGACTATTGTATGAGAGTAGCATCACTTTCATCCGTTACCACAAATATTGATTTGGGACGAATCAATATCTCTTAGATGGAAGCAATGCACTTTCCAAAAGTCGAGATCTGTCCTGGCCACGTCCTTGCGAATGCTGAGGAAGGGGAAGGATGGTTAGTTGGACACCTACTTAAGAAAGATGCAGAGAACTCTACGACGACGACAACGATGCAGAGGTGCCACGGGAGGTTTTGGAATTGTTAGTATGGAAGGTTATAACAGTAGGAATCGTTTTGGTAGAACGTGAAGCACAGAAAGAACTAGGATAGAATTACAAAGTAGGAAAGGGACGAGTCTGGAATTAAACCCACGACCTCCTGCTTATCAGGCAGAAGCGGTAGCCACTAGACCACCGAGCTCGTCTCTCTATGGGGAAATATTATTTTTCAAAAATCAGTATCTCTGAAACACCCACCACGCGAAATTATATGTGAGAAGTGAGAAGCAAGAAGGGATATATGAGAATTGAGGTGAGAAGTAAGAAGTGAAAATTGAGAATTGAAATATGAGAAACGAGAAGTGAGATGTGAGATGTGAGAAAAAGAAAGTAAGAAATGAGAAGGAAGAAGTGGGAAGTTAGCCTAGCTTAGCTTGGCTTGGGCTGACTGTACATGTCAATGGTTGCTACTCCGTGATTAATCCAAGTGAAAAAAGGTTGGAATTTACCACCTGTTCTCGAAGGCGCCAGATTAACTGAAGTATAGATCGAGGATTCACCAAGAAAAGTGATGTAGTCTATGCCAGCGGTTCTCAACCTGGGGTACATGTACCCTTGGGAATACCTTCGCTGGCCCCAGGGGTACCTTAAACAAAAATGCGTAATGGCGGATGTATTACAATTCCAATAAAAACTTATTGATAAAGTTTTAAAATTTCTTATTCCAAAATTTTGTATTGTATATAATATGCATAGCGATCAGTAAATCAAAGACTTTTGAATCCTTTCCATCCTACGCAGTACAGTGTATGAAGGGCTGTGGGGCAAAAGATCAAAAGGACAAAATGTCAAATGAACAAATTAAAAGCAAATCTTCAATCTAATCTACCTGATCGAGACAAAATATTCGTTGCAAGAAGCTTGGAGGCCTCCTTTCGAGACGCTTCTTTCGAAACAGCTCGTAAATCTTATTTCAAGAATCTCGGAAGCCTTCAGCCAATAGGCTCGGAAATCTCTTGCTTGGAAGCTGCGTTTTATGAGGCTCGGAAGCCTCCTTTCAAGTCGCTTGGAAGCCTCCGTTCAAGAAGTTCAGGTATCACGTTTCAAGAATTCTTCGGGATTATGCTTTCAAGGGGCTTGGAAGCCTCTTTTTAAGAGGCTCGGAAGACTTGTTTCAAAAAAGCTCGAAAATCCCCTTTCAAGAGACTCGGAAGCCTTTTTTCAAGAGGCTCGGTAGCCTCCTTTCAAGAGGGACGCAGGCTTCATTTTAAGAGGCTGGGAAGCCTCTCTTCATGAGAGAAACGTCTCTTCCATATTTCAAGAGGCTCGGAAGCCTCATTTCAAGAGGCTCAGAAGATTCCTTTCAAGAGGCTCGGAAGCTTCATTTCAAGAGACTCGGAAGCCTTATATCAAGAGGCCTGCCTGCTTTCAAGAGGATCGAAAGCCTGCTTTCAAGAGGCTCGAAAGCCTGCTTTCAAGAGGCTCGTAAGCCTGCTTTCAAGAGGCTTGGAAGCCTCCTTTCAAGAGGCTCGGAAGCCTCCTTTTGAGATGCTCGGAAGCCTCCTTTCAAGAAGCTCGGAAGCCTCCTTTTAAAAGGCTCGGAAGCCTCCTTTCAAAAGGCTCGGAGGCTTGGAAGCCATTTTTTAAGATGCTCGGAATTCTTTAAAGATGCTGAGGAGCGTCCTTTCAAGATGCTCTGAAACCTCCTCTTAAGATGTTCGGAAGCATCCTTTCAAGACGATCGGAAGCCACTCTTCTAGAAACTTGGAAGTCTCTTTTCAATAGGTTCTGAGTCCTACTTTTAGGATGCTTGAATGCTTCCTTCCAAGAGGCTCGGACGCCTTCAAAAGACCTCAATGTCTTGTGGGAAGTTTGATGTATAAAATTAATTCGAATAGGAAAGTTTCACGAAATAACGAAAACTTCAGACAATTTTAAGAGAGCCATATATCCTATTAGTTTTGTGGTTCGATATATCTTATGAACTACGCTTATTCATAAATAAAATAGGGGTACCTCAATGAAAGCATAACACAGAAAAAATGTGAAAAGTAAACAGCGCGTAAAACTTGAGATGCATAAATCTACGCTATTCTACGCTGAAACGGTTCTCTTCCTAGCAAGTTTGTGTACAACTTGCAAGAAATATTGGTGATTCACGTTAAATATTGTATACATTTAGGCTATATCACGCGTGGAATTACGCTAAAAATGATGTTCCATTTATGTGCATGATTTTTTGTATAAATTTCAGTGAATTTTTCTATCTGTAAAGTCTCAAGGGGTACTTCTCAAGAAAAGGTTGAGAACCGCTGGTCTATGCCACAGTTTTTTATATGAACGAGCCAAGTGTTCTACCTCCCGCTTGACCTGACCTCCTGCTGTCCTGATCTCCTGCTTGTTAGACAGTAGCCTAAAACCTAGACCACCGAGCTCGCCTGGCTAACTAAACTTAATTAATTTACTCACTCGCACAAAGAAGAACAAAATATACATATTTATTTTTAATTTTTTATTAAGAGGCTTACCGCCCTAGGTGCCTGCCAGAGTAAACGCGACGAGCGATGCGACGCGACGCGACTCATTATCAACAGGCTGTCAAATTGCACTGTCGCGTCGCGTCGCATCGTACGTCGCGTTTACTCTGGCTTCGCCCCTTGGCTGGCTCACCTATGATAGAACAAAATATTAATTCCAATGATCACGTGATCGTTCTGCTTTTTGGACTCGGTCGGATGCGTACTAAACTTCCACTTGCTAATCCTTTTGTCAATTAAGTGCCATGCAAAACCATTTAGGCCGTCGATGGTATCTGCCTCAAATCACTTGTTGTGCACACTCGTTCAAAGCAATTATTATTAATTGCATTCATATGCTAATCAATCACCGTTGTTGGTTCACCGAAACCGACTTCAATAGGCAGTTTGAATCGCTTTTCCGCTACAATTCACAACATTCTTCAATGCACTGAGCAGAGCAATATCGTCGGCAATAATTCATTCTTGGCTGCTAATCTTCTCGATTCATGGCTCTTTATCCACCGATCACCCACAGTGCGTCAATCACCAATCAACTGGCTGTAACCGGAAAGCATAAGAAACCAATCAACTTTGTCCAGCAGGAACCAATCAAGAATAGAACAGCCACCACTTAATCACATTATGACTTTGACTGTGTGTCTGCTTTATCGTGGATTCCACTTGGGGACACTTGCAACCTAACCGCTCGGGAGACCAACGTCGACTGCCACCCAGAGTGCCCCGAAAGTGTCATCTTCCAGGAGCAGCATACTGACCAACCCCACCCACCAACTTCTTGGTAACGCACCACCGACACCATCCAGTAGCAAGCTTTGGCCACCCCCAACCATCCTGTCTTTCTAGGTTTTCTCGGATCGGTAGTAAGTACCTTCTCCCACCAGTACAAAGTGTCGCGTGCCACACTCCACTTCCAACCAACCCCCCCAACACACCATATCGCCCCACCCGTAATGTACGCAAATTCATTAAAAATAATCGAATAATGGCACATACATATACCGCAGCATGCTTAGGGTGGCCAGGCCATGTGGCAGTTCTAGGAAATTAATGGACGATTTGTCTTAATTGGCAAAGTTTAACTTGAAAGTGGCACTTAAAAAAGTATTAGGTAAAAACAAAAGCTTTATCGTGTACGGTAGGTCTGCTTTCGGACAAAAACTTGCAATACAGGTAAACAAAATATCCACTCCTATTTCAAAGTGAATGTGTTTCAGGTCTTGGCAGTTGTATAATAGTAGACTCACATTCGTTACCACAGACCAGACAATATACAAAAACGCATAAGATTGATCCTCATGTGATTAAGAATGAGAGCATCTCATTATATTATCTCTCTCAATATGTGCTATTGTTACAGAAACAAAAAGAATTAGATTGTCTTGTCTTGTACAGTCACCCTATATCCCCACAACAGTGTTGGCAGTACTGGTAGTCCCGGAGTGTACAAAGTTTTATCAGAGGATAACCGAGTTTCGGCCAACGACGGTGTCGGCGATACGCGCTCTTGCTCATCGCGCACTCCAAAGTCCATTCATCGCCTTGGCGACGACGTCACGAGAAATGTGCTCTTTTGCGGGCAATTGAGAGAAAAGCCCCGACCGATCGCGAACGCCAACGCCGCCGGCGCCGCCGCCACGCGACTTTTATTAGCATCATCACCAACATCATCATCTTCGTCGCGGGCACGGCTGGCTGGGGTGTCGATATGTTGATGATGCTATATGATAACCATTTGATGATGAGAATCCGTGGAGGCTTGGCTGGATGCAAATGAGTTTTGCTGGCGGTTAGCTTTTCACTTCGGCACATTCTCGCGATTTTTTTTCTCGCGGATGCTAAACTACACTACCAGGAGAGAAGTATACTGATGTGTGATATTTTGTTATGCAAACGTAGGGAACGTAAGTCAATTGACGATGCAGAATGAAGGCAGCACTTGGGAATGTATTTTGATGATTTACCAGTAAACTACAGATGATAGGAGGATTACTTTTCCTGTGCTCATCTAATAGCTTCATTCTATCAAAAACATAGGAATAAAAAAACGGTTGATTTTTTTTTATTTTAAGGGTTATTCTGCATGTTAGCAAAAAGAATAGAACATTATATAAGACAGCTTTTACTTGAATTCTAACATCGATAAAATTCGAAATCAAAAAATTTGTGTGCAAAAGCTTTGATTCTCATTATTGTAATTTTTATTTCAGCAGTTAGGGAGCAATAAAAATATGACATAAATTTAGTAAAAACGTCGGAAATATGATTATTATTGAATCATCCTAATTTTTTTTTGACGTTGGATTTTCTATCAGATAAATTTAAACAGTTTCTCTTACTTTTAGTACAAAAGGTGGATCTATAATTATGAGACAGGCTCTTCTTTTCGTCACAAATACAAAACTTGTCAATTCTATACGACCAACACTCACAGTTCCTCGAAAATATCATCTGCTAGGACGTATGACCTTCACCCAAATAAACAAGAATACCGATTCATTTCTACGTGCAGATGCAAAATTTACAAAACTAGCTACAACAATATTTTGTCACTTTCTAACGCATTTAAAATATGTTTCGAAAATGGGCCTTAGACAAAACAACTGAATAGTAAAAATGACTCAATTACATGAGAAATAATGGGGACCGCATGGTTGTTTGTTCATCTTAGTGGATTGAAAGAAAATCTTACGGTTAAGATGAAAGAATCGCAAATCGTTAAATATCAGTTTAAAAAGGAAGGAATTTTGCTCAGTCTTTTCATTGCAGCACGATAATGTATAACTTATTTTTAATTGTACCGTCGTCGGGGATGACAATGGGTCAAATGGGGGTGAGATTGGGTCACTGTTTCAAGTACTTAGAATACTTGTAGAACAGAATGAATGTATCTAAGGGCAAGAAGACTAAAGGCCGAGGGCCATTAGGTTAAATGGTCATCAGGCACGGTGTCTCTATGGGGAAATATTATTAGCATTAGCATTAGCATTGAGCAATTCGTAGGTCGTACAAGCCAAGACTATTGTATGAGAGTAGCATCACTTTCATCCGTTACCACAAATATTGATTTGGGACGAATCAATATCTCTTAGATGGAAGCAATGCACTTTCCAAAAGTCGAGATCTGTCCTGGCCACGTCCTTGCGAATGCTGAGGAAGGAAGGATGGTTAGTTGGACACCTACTTAAGAAAGATGCAGAGAATTCTACGACGACGACAACAATGCAGAGGTGCCACGGGAGGGTTTGGAATTGTTAGTATGGAAGGTTATAACAGTAGCAATCGTTTTGGTAGAACGTGAAACACAGAAAGAAGTAAGATAGAAATACTAAGTAGGAAAGGGACAAGTCTGGAATTAAACCCACGACCTCCTGCTTATCAGGCAGAAGCGGTAGCCACTAGACCACCGAGCTCGTCTCTCTATGGGGAAATATTATTTTTCAAAAATCAGTATCTCTGAAACACCCACCACGCGAAATTATATGTGAGAAGTGAGAAGCAAGAAGGGATAAATGAGAATTGAGGTGAGAAGTAAGAAGTGAAAATTGAGAATTGAAATATGAGAAACGAGAAGTGAGATGTGAGATGTGAGAAAAAGATAGTAAGAAATGAGAAGGAAGAAGTGGGAAGTTAGCCTAGCTTAGCTTGGCTTGGGCTGACTGTACATGTCAATGGTTGCTACTCCGTGATTAATCCAAGTGAAAAAAGGTTGGAATTTACCACCTGTTCTCGAAGGCGCCAGATTAACTGAAGTATAGATCGAGGATTCACCAAGAAAAGTGATGTAGTCTATGCCAGTGGTTCTCAACCTGGGGTACATGTACCCGTGGGGGTACCTTCGCTGCCCCCAGGGGGTACCTCGAACAAAAATGCGTAATGGCGGATGTATTACAATTCCAATGAAAACTTATCGATAAAGTTTTAAAATTTCTTATTCCAAAATTTTGTATTGTATATAATATGCATAGCGATCAGTAAATCAAAGACTTTTGAATCCTTTCCATCCTACGCAGTACAGTGTATGAAGGGCTGTGGGGCAAAAGATCAAAAGGACAAAATGTCAAATGAACAAATTAAAAGCAAATCTTCAATCTAATCTACCTGATCGAGACAAAATATTCGTTGCAAGAAGCTTGGAGGCCTCCTTTCGAGACGCTTCTTTCGAAACAGCTCGTAAATCTTATTTCAAGAATCTCGGAAGCCTTCAGCCAATAGGCTCGGAAATCTCTTTGCTTGAAGCTGCGTTTTGAGAGGCTCGGAAGCCTCCTTTCAAGTCGCTTGGAAGCCTCCGTTCAAGAAGTTCGGGTACCTCGTTTCAAGAATTCTTCGGGATTCTGCTTTCAAGGGGCTTGGAAGCCTCTTTTTAAGAGGCTCGGAAGACTTGTTTCAAAAAAGCTCGAAAATCCCCTTTCAAGAGACTCGGAAGCCTTTTTTCAAGAGGCTCGGTAGCCTCCTTTCAAGAGGGACGCAGGCTTCATTTTAAGAGGCTGGGAAGCCTCTCTTCAAGAGAGAAGCGTCTCTTCCATATTTCAAGAGGCTCGGAAGCCTCATTTCAAGAGGCTCAGAAGATTCCTTTCAAGAGGCTCGGAAGCTTCATTTCAAGAGACTCGGAAGCCTTATATCAAGAGGCCTGCCTGCTTTCAAGAGGATCGAAAGCCTGCTTTCAAGAGGCTCGAAAGCCTGCTTTCAAGAGGCTCGTAAGCCTGCTTTCAAGAGGCTTGGAAGCCTCCTTTCAAGAGGCTCGGAAGCCTCCTTTTGAGATGCTCGGAAGCCTCCTTTCAAGAAGCTCGGAAGCCTCCTTTTAAAAGGCTCGGAAGCCTCCTTTCAAAAGGCTCGGAGGCTTGGAAGCCATTTTTTAAGATGCTCGGAATTCTTTAAAGATGCTGAGGAGCGTCCTTTCAAGATACTCTGAAGCCTCCTCTTAAGATGTTCGGAAGCATCCTTTCAAGACGATCGGAAGCCACTCTTCTAGAAACTTGGAAGTCTCTTTTCAATAGGTTCTGAGTCCTACTTTTAGGATGCTTGAATGCTTCCTTCCAAGAGGCTCGGACGCCTTCAAAAGACCTCAATGTCTTGTGGGAAGTTTGATGTATAAAATTAATTCGAATAGGAAAGTTTCACGAAATAACGAAAACTTCAGACAATTTTAAGAGAGCCATATATCCTATTAGTTTTGTGGTTCGATATATCTTATGAACTACGCTTATTCATAAATAAAATAGGGGGTACCTCAATGAAAGCATAACACAGAAAAAAAATGTGAAAAGTAAACAGCGCGTAAAACTTGAGATGCATAAATCTACGCTATTCTACGCTGAAACGGTTCTCTTCCTAGCAAGTTTGTGTACAACTTGCAAGAAATATTGGTGATTCACGTTAAATATTGTATACATTTAGGCTATATCACGCGTGGAATTACGCTAAAAATGATGTTCCATTTATGTGCATGATTTTTTGTATAAATTTCAGTGAATTTTTCTATCTGTAAAGTCTCAAGGGGTACTTCTCAAGAAAAAGGTTGAGAACCGCTGGTCTATGCCACAGTTTTTTATATGAACGAGCCAAGTGTTCTACCTCCCGCTTGACCTGACCTCCTGCTGTCCTGATCTCCTGCTTGTTAGACAGTAGCCTAAAACCTAGACCACCGAGCTCGCCTGGCTAACTAAACTTAATTAATTTACTCACTCGCACAAAGAAGAACAAAATATACATATTTATTTTTAATTTTTTATTAAGAGGCTTACCGCCCTAGGTGCCTGCCAGAGTAAACGCGACGAGCGATGCGACGCGACGCGACTCATTATCAACAGGCTGTCAAATTGCACTGTCGCGTCGCGTCGCATCGTACGTCGCGTTTACTCTGGCTTCGCCCCTTGGCTGGCTCACCTATGATAGAACAAAATATTAATTCCAATGATCACGTGATCGTTCTGCTTTTTGGACTCGGTCGGATGCGTACTAAACTTCCACTTGCTAATCCTTTTGTCACGTTCAATAGTGAACTAATCAACTATCTTTCCAACCGCACAAAACTGCACTTAAATCACAGATGCGCTTCTGCTATGAAATACGTTCAATCGCGAGCTTTGAGAAGGAATGAGAGGAGAGGTTAGAAGGATAAAGTGAGAAGTGAGAAGTGAGAACGATGATGAGTGAAAGAAAAAGGGTGAAAGAAAAAGGTAGAAGGAAAAACGAAAAAAAAGGAGATGGAAGAAAAAAAAAGAAGAAAGAAAGAAGAAGCAAGAAGGAAGAAGGAAAGAAGAAAAAAATATTATGAACAAGGAAGTAAGAAGAAGGAAGAAGAAAGAAGAAGCAAGGAAGATAAATGGAAGAAAAAATAAGTTGGAAGGACGAAGGAAGAAGGATAAAAGAGATAAGAAAGAAAAAAAAAACCAGATCAATCCACCTAGCGTTGGTGGTGCCTTTCTCGTGCATTAAAAAAATAAGAAAATCACATAAGAGAGGTCGAAATAGCACTTTAGGGGAATAGATTTTACTTTTTCCATCAATTCATATGCATTTGCGGTCATTTGAATGCATTGCTGCAATCTCGAAAAAAAAAATCATTTTTGAAAAAAAAATCGTCTGAATTTTCTCGAGTAATTTGACTGAACTTTTTCGGAAAATTTGTCTATATATTCTCAGAAAATTCATCTGCCTTTCTTCAGGAAATTCTTTCGCATTTCCTTGGGCAATAAGAATGAGTTTTCTCTGGAAAGTCATTTGCATTTCCTGTAGGTACATGTTCAACCGAATTTCCATAGGCGGTTGGACAGAATTTCTTTGAAAAAAAAACTCTTCTGTATTTCGTCAGGAAATTTAACAAAATTCTATCAAGAAGTTCGTCTAAATTCCTTCGGGAAGTTCGTTTGACTTTCCTTCGCAGATTAGACGGAATTTCCTGGAAATTCGACTTTATTTCCTTACTTATCTTCATTTCCTTGGAAAATAAGTTTGAATTTCCTCGGAAAACTATTTTATCCTCGGGAAACGCGTCTCAATTTCTTCGGAAACAACATCCGAATTTCATCTTTGGGACATTTGGACTCGGAAGCCTTTTTTCAAGAGGCTCGGTAGCCTCCTTTCAAGAGGGACGCAGGCTTCATTTTAAGAGGCTGGGAAGCCTCTCTTCAAGAGAGAAGCGTCTCTTCCATATTTCAAGAGGCTCGGAAGCCTCATTTCAAGAGGCTCAGAAGATTCCTTTCAAGAGGCTCGGAAGCTTCATTTCAAGAGACTCGGAAGCCTTATATCAAGAGGCCTGCCTGCTTTCAAGAGGATCGAAAGCCTGCTTTCAAGAGGCTCGAAAGCCTGCTTTCAAGAGGCTCGTAAGCCTGCTTTCAAGAGGCTTGGAAGCCTCCTTTCAAGAGGCTCGGAAGCCTCCTTTTGAGATGCTCGGAAGCCTCCTTTCAAGAAGCTCGGAAGCCTCCTTTTAAAAGGCCTGGAAGCCTCCTTTCAAAGGCTCGGAGGCTTGGAAGCCATTTTTAAGATGCTCGGAATTCTTTCAAGATGCTGAGAAGCGTTCTTTCAAGATGCTCTGAAGCCTCCTCTTAAGATGTTCGGAAACCTCCTTTCAAGACGATCGGAAGCCACTCTTCTAGAAACTTGGAAGTCTCTTTTCAATAGGTTCTGAGTCCTACTTTTAGGATGCTTGAATGCTTCCTTCCAAGAGGCTCGGACGCCTTCAAAAGACCTCAATGTCTTGTGGGAAGTTTGATGTATAAAATTAATTCGAATAGGAAAGTTTCACGAAATAACGAAAACTTCAGACAATTTTAAGAGAGCCATATATCCTATTAGTTTTGTGGTTCGATATATCTTATGAACTACGCTTATTCATAAATAAAATAGGGGTACCTCAATGAAAGCATAACACAGAAAAAAAATGTGAAAAGTAAACAGCGCGTAAAACTTGAGATGCATAAATCTACGCTATTCTACGCTGAAACGGTTCTCTTCCTAGCAAGTTTGTGTACAACTTGCAAGAAATATTGGTGATTCACGTTAAATATTGTATACATTTAGGCTATATCACGCGTGGAATTACGCTAAAAATGATGTTCCATTTATGTGCATGATTTTTTGTATAAATTTCAGTGAATTTTTCTATCTGTAAAGTCTCAAGGGGTACTTCTCAAGAAAAAGGTTGAGAACCGCTGGTCTATGCCACAGTTTTTTTATATGAACGAGCCAAGTGTTCTACCTCCCGCTTGACCTGACCTCCTGCTGTCCTGATCTCCTGCTTGTTAGACAGTAGCCTAAAACCTAGACCACCGAGCTCGCCTGGCTAACTAAACTTAATTAATTTACTCACTCGCACAAAGAAGAACAAAATATACATATTTATTTTTAATTTTTTATTAAGAGGCTTACCGCCCTAGGTGCCTGCCAGAGTAAACGCGACGAGCGATGCGACGCGACGCGACTCATTATCAACAGGCTGTCAAATTGCACTGTCGCGTCGCGTCGCATCGTACGTCGCGTTTACTCTGGCTTCGCCCTTGGCTGGCTCACCTATGATAGAACAAAATATTAATTCCAATGATCACGTGATCGTTCTGCTTTTTGGACTCGGTCGGATGCGTACTAAACTTCCACTTGCTAATCCTTTTGTCACGTTCAATAGTGAACTAATCAACTATCTTTCCAACCGCACAAAACTGCACTTAAATCACAGATGCGCTTCTGCTATGAAATACGTTCAATCGCGAGCTTTGAGAAGGAATGAGAGGAGAGGTTAGAAGGATAAAGTGAGAAGTGAGAAGTGAGAACGATGATGAGTGAAAGAAAAAGGGTGAAAGAAAAAGGTAGAAGGAAAAACGAAAAAAAAGGAGATGGAAGAAAAAAAAAGAAGAAAGAAAGAAGAAGCAAGAAGGAAGAAGGAAAGAAGAAAAAAATATTATGAACAAGGAAGTAAGAAGAAGGAAGAAGAAAGAAGAAGCAAGGAAGATAAATGGAAGAAAAATAAGTTGGAAGGACGAAGGAAGAAGGATAAAAGAGATAAGAAAGAAAAAAACCAGATCAATCCACCTAGCGTTGGTGGTGCCTTTCTCGCGCATTAAAAAAAATAATAAAAACACATAAAAGAGGTCGAAATAGCACTTTAGGGGAATAGATTTTACTTTTTCCATCAATTCATATGCATTTGCGGTCATTTGAATGCATTGCTGCAATCTCGAAAAAAAATCATTTTGAAAAAATCGTCTGAATTTTCTCGAGTAATTTGACTGAACTTTTTCGGAAAATTTGTCTATATATTCTCAGAAAATTCATCTGCCTTTCTTCAGGAAATTCTTTCGCATTTCCTTGGGCAATAAGAATGAGTTTTCTCTGGAAAGTCATTTGCATTTCCTGTAGGTACATGTTCAACCGAATTTCCATAGGCGGTTGGACAGAATTTCTTTGAAAAAAAAACTCTTCTGTATTTCGTCAGGAAATTTAACAAAATTTTATCAAAAAGTTCGTCTAAATTCCTTCGGGAAGTTCGTTTGACTTTCCTTCGCAGATTAGACGGAATTTCCTGGAAATTCGACTTTATTTCCTTACTTATCTTCATTTCCTTGGAAAATAAGTTTGAATTTCCTCGGAAAACTATTTTATCCTCGGGAAACGCGTCTCAATTTCTTCGGAAACAACATCCGAATTTCATCTTTGGGACATTTGCTTGTTTTTCCTTCGGGAAAATTCGGTCTTTGAAAATACGCGGTACGACCTAGAGCGACTGAAGCAACCTGATATCGCCACTGCATACGCGCAGTATCTCGAGGCAACGTTGCCGGAAGAGGGTGAGCTCGATGGGGCCCCTTTTGAGGACTGCTGGAATACAGAATGCAGAAAGCAGCACTACGAGGAACATTTGAATGGCGCTGAGAGTACAGGCAGTGAAAGTCAAGGCAGCGGAGGAGATGACTACGTCAGTTCAGCGAACACTAGAAGCCAACCTTGAGGGAAATTAAGGGTACCGTCCAACAGCTAAAGACCAATAAAGCAGCTGGTAAGGATGGTATCGGAGCTGAGCTCATCAAGATAGGCCGGAAAACTTGCCTGCACAAATTGATAGTCAGAATCTGGGATGCTGAATAGCTACCGGAGGAGTGGAAGGAAGAGGTTATATGCCCCATCTACAAGAAAAGCGACAAGCTGGAGTGAGAAAACTTTCGAGCGATCACCATCCTTAATGCCACCTACAAAGTGATATCCCAGATCATCTTCCGTCGTCTGTCACCATTAGTGAATGAGTTCGTGGGAAGTTAACAAGCTTCGTTGACGGTCGCTCGACAACGGACTAGATCTTTACCTACTGTACGGCAAATCCTTCAAAAATGCCGTGAATAGTACAGAGTGCTGCGCGTTGTTTCAGTAGTCCAAAACGCGATCCTCCACTGTTTGCATATGCCATCGAGCATGGATAGTGAGGAGTGTTCATGCTCGGTTCATAGACACTTCAAACGATCTGGTATCGTTGTGCTTTACTAGGCTTAAATCCTCGGGAAATTTGGTCGCATTTCCTACGAAAATCCATCTGAATTTCCTGAGGAAATTCGAACTGAATTTTCTCGCGAAGTTTGTTTAAGTTTCCATCACAATTCTGTCACTTTTCTCGGAAAATTCGTCTGAAAAATCATCAAAATTTTTCTCGGAAAATTATTTACATTTTTTTTTTGTAAAATTCGTTTCCTCAAGAAACTTTTCTAGATTTCCTCTAGAACATTTGTCAGTCAGTATTGCTTTGGGATAATTTGTTGACTTTATTCGGGAAATCGATCGAACTTTCTCAGGAAATACAACTAAATCTCCTTAGAAAATTCGACTTAATTTCCTCGAAAAGAGTGATAGTTTGTTCGTGTTTTGTATTAGACGCAGAACGATCGCGCGATAGTGCATGATTGGACGCGTTTGTGTTAAGAGACAGAATAATCACGAAATTCGGGGTTGTGCGTGCGATCGGTGAATGAATAAAGAGTGCGTGTTCGTGTTTCCAAGAAGTACGCAGAACAATCACGCGATCATCCGAAATAATGTGTTCTGCTTTGTGCAGCTGATAAATGAATTAATTAGTGCGTGTTTGTATTTCGAAATTTGTGCAGAAAGATCACGCGATTATTTGGAATAATTTGTTCTGCTTTGTGCGGTCGTAAAATTAATTAACTGTCCCGCATATGATCGTATTTTAGGTTACACGCTGGTTTGATAGGTAGAAACGTGAGTAGGGTATTTTCAAAGCGCATATCTATATCGCATCTCCAACCGAAGTGAATCCAGATAACTGACACAATATCCTATCCCCTTGACACTCGTGGAGATGCAGAGGTATACTCGGTCTCTAGTAGCAACGAGAGTCGGACAAACAATCCTTCCGTTCCTTCCCTCCTGTAAGGACTTGGCCGGCGCTGTCACTGACTGAAAATATATAAGCTTCCGAAACATACCCATGCTTATGCTCGGAAAATTCGTCTGCATTTCTTGGAGAAAATCATAATAATTAACTCGGAAAATTAGTCTTAATTTAATCGGAAAATTCGTCCGTATTTTCTCGGGAAAATTCGTCGAAATTTTTCGAGATATTTGTCTAAATTACCCCAGGAAGTTTTTGGAATTATTTTCTTACGGAAATTTCCGAAAAAAAACTGATTTCCGAATGATTCCTAAAAGACTTTCTGTAGTAATTCCCACAAAAAAATCTGAAATATATATCCGCCTCCGCCTCAAGGAATTTCTAACAAAATTTCCAAATGAATGTCCGAAAATTCCTAAACAAAATCGAAAGGATTCCTTGATGAAGTTCTGAAGAATTTTTTTAGGAACTCAAAAAAAATCTTTCTAGAGTTTCCGAAGGCATTTCTTATGGAACACTGGAAGAATTTCTTTAAGAAATTCCTATAATAGTCGCTGCTGCAACTATTCCTTTTAAGAAAATCGAAGGAATCCCTAAACCAGTTTCCGCAGAAATTCCTAAAGCAATTTTCAAAAGAAATCATAAAGAAATTTCCGAAGGAATTTTTCATAAGGAATTTCGAAAGGTTTTCCTGAAACAATTTCCATAGGGGTTTCCGAAGAATTTTTGGTTGGATTGCCGACCAAATTTCCAAAGGAATTTCCAATGAAATTTCTATGAGAATTTCGAAGAAATTTTCGACGAAATCTTGGAAGGAATTTCCGAAGAAATTCTCAAGACGCAAGGATTATTTCAAGGTTTTCCTATAGGTATTTTCGAAAGAATATGTTGAGGTATTTCCAAAGAACTTCTCGATCCATCTTCGAAGTAATTTCCTCAGAATTTGTCAAAAGAATCCCTAAAGGTAATTCCGAAGAAATTCTTGAAAGAATGCACAGAGAAGGGGAATTTCGGAAATTAATTCAGGTGTCCGAAATATCTTTAGGAATTCGTTCGGTGAAATTAGGGAAGCCGAGGGTATTGAACATCTGGTGAAACAATGTCGGGATGACTACACGAATTAATTCCTAATGGTATTTTTTTCGAAAAAATGTCTGGAGGACTTTCCAAACGAACTTTTGAATAAATTTATGAAATATCACCTGGATGCATAATGGAGAAATTTTCTAAGCAACTACTGAAATAAATTCCCAAGGAATCCTTCGGAATATCCAATTAAGTATGATGAAGGATTGACTGCAATCCCGATATTTTTGGCAAGTCTTCCAGTTTCTAAATAGAGTTTTATTTTACTACTGTTCGGATTTTCGAAGGAATTCCCGGAGAAATGTTAGTCAAAATTCCCGAAGGAATGTCTGCAGATATTCCTGAACGAACTCTTGCACGAGTTTCTGAAGTAGATTCCAAGGGAATTCTTGTAGAAATCTAGAAATTAATATAAAAGTATTAATATAAATGAACCTTTAAAAAATTACCTTTATTCAAATTTTTCTTCGGAAATTCTTTCTGTAATACATTTGAAAATTCTTCGGGATCTTTTTCTAAAATTTCTTCACAAAATCCCACGGAAATTCTTTAGGAAACTTCTCCAGGAATAATTTACAAAATTCCCCCTGTAGTTCATTTCAATTTTCTACCAGGGATTCTTCCGTAAAATCTCCCGAAAGGTCTTCTCCAGAAATTCCTTTAGTTAAACAATGTAAAAGTAAGTAAAACAATGAGAATGGATTTCCTGAAGGACAGTCGTGATGAATTTATAAACAATTATCGCTTAACTTTTTTTTCCATGAGTTGTTTTGAATATTATAATGCAATATGCAAGTTTTTGATTGTAGTATTCAAATTATTTCATGAAAAAATGTTACTTAAGTCTTTTTGAAAAGAATTCTTGAAGGAAATTCCAAGAAATACTTGAATGAAATTTGATTCCTAAAAGAATTTCTTAATGATTTTGTGAAGAATGTTCAAAAGAAACTCCGAAGGAATGTCAAAAAGAATATCCATAGATCAAAAAGAATTCCTATAAGAGTTTCTAAAAAAAACCGGAGGAATGACCGAAGGTATTCCTAGAAGAATTTTCGAAAGAGTTTTTGTAGGCAGTTCTAACGAAATTCTTGAGGTAAATTTCGAAGTAATTTTCTTTCTAGAGGGAATTTTTGAGAAAGTACTGTCAGAATTCTTAAAATATATTGTGTATTCCTGAAGCAATTTCGGAAAGATTTCTCCTAAAGGAATTTTCGAAGGTATTCTTTAAACAATTTCCGTAGTGTTGTAGGTGCTGAAGGAATTTCTTTAAGAATTATTTTCGGAAATTCTTCTAAGAATTTCTTCGAGAATTCCTTTACAGATTCTTTTTGAAAAAAAAATGAATCGAAGATCTTTCAGAAATTCCTTTAAGAATACCTAAGAAAATTGTTTTATGAAACCCATCCGAAATTTCTTCAGAAGAATTCCTTTTTATGAATTTCTTTGAAAATTGATTTTGGAATTCCTAGCGAATTTGAATTAGAAGGTCCTTCAATTTGTTCAAGTGAATTGCATCAGCAATTATTTCAAGAAACTATCAAACAAATTCTTCTAGTATTTCTTTCAGAAATACCTTCCGGAAATTCCTTCGCAATTTCTCTTAGGAATTTATTCAGAACTACAATCAGGAAATGTTTTTCGAAAATTCCTTCAAACATTCCTGCTTTGTATGTATGATTTACTGAAAGTAAAAGGAAGTTCACATGGAATTTCCGGATTAATTCGCAAAGGCCTTTACAAAAGATTTTCCGAAGAAACCTCTGGAACAGCGGTTCTCAACCTGGGGTACATGTACCCCTGGGGGTACAGTTGTTAGTCTCTGGGGGTACCTGAGACAAATATGAGTAATGGCGAATGTTTTAATATAATTGCATGCGTAATGCTGGATGCTGTTTTGGATTCTCGAGACTACCAGGCTGGAGGCGATTCGAATATGAGGTCCACTACATTTTGAAATTTCTAGACCACGCGAAACCGCCCACCCCCACTCCCCCCAGTTAAGCTTTTTGTATGCCTAGCATATGTACTGTCACCAAATCTTAGACCACGTTCCCACCTAAAACCTATGACATCATTATTGAACTGATTTTTTTTCTATGCAGGACATGAAAGAAGAGTACAATTCTAGATTTGTGTCTCAGTGAGATTCTCCAATCGCTGTTCAAAAGCCCAAGGTCAAAATCTTATACGCCCATTAGGAGAAATTCCATCAATATATATATATATATATTAGGGTGGTTCAAAAAATCAATTTTGCTCCACAGTGCTCATTTGATTCTTTACCATGTTCTGAGTGTCCTCTGAAAATCTGAGCTCATTTGGATTAAAACTGATTTAGCACAAGCCGTTTCAAGTTTGCATGCAAATTAGTATGGGGAAATTTATTTTTTCATAATAATGTTAATGACGCTTCCCCATCAAGCGCATGTTAAAAGAAAACCTACATAGCTAAAAGGAATACTCAACAGCTTTCACTCAGTGAAAACCGAATCTCAATTAATCGTTCAACAGGCAACATTCCTGCTCGTGGCACGAAAGATAGCATACACAATTTCAGGCTACTATGTTGCACTGCACATTTCAGTGATGCCCTTAAAGAAATTTAACGATCATGACTAAAGTTTCGCAACCTATATTAAAATCGATTACTAATTATTGGGACGAATAATCAACAACGGTTTTCGTTGGGTGAAAGCTGTTGAGTATCCCTTTTAGCTATGTATGTTTTCTTTTAGCCTGCGCTTAATGAGGAAACGTCATTAACAGTATAATGAAAAAATAAATTTCGCCATACTAATTTGCATGCAAACTTGAAACGGCTTGTGCTAAATCAGTTTTAATTAAGAGCTCATTCGGGCTCAAATTTTCAGAGGACACTCAGAACATGGTAAAGAATCAGATGATCACTATGGAGTAAAATCAATTTTTTGAACCACCCTAATATATATATATTAAAATTTTATTTTTCAATATAATAAGCATGTTGACTAAATTGTAATTTCTACTTTATAATTGGCAGATCCTAGTTCTGCACAGTAGAGTTTGGGACAGATTTTATAACATGCATCACGTCCTTATGGGCCAAGAGGAGCTACCTACGAGACTTCTTGTGATCAACCGGGAACCAATTTTAACATACCATTAGAGAAGATTGCAGCGCGAGTCCATAATAGCCTCAGAGTTAATAGAGGCTGCACACTAATGTCGCAAGGGCTTGGAAGAAGGGGTTAACCATTGTCTCACACTTCATACCAAACAAGTGGAGTTAAAAAACCAGAAAAAATCGAAATATATGATTGTGATTCGTTGTTGTTCCTTTCCGGAGGTAGTCATGCTCTAACGTTACGAATATACACGACTAATAAAATACCAGCGACACCGACTGAAATTGATCCCAGGAATATTTGAATGAGAAGCAGACATGTTTAGCACTCAACCAATAGCGCCGATATTTTTTAACCATTAGAAACTATTAACTCCAGTGTTGAGGCAACATTTTGACGAAATACAATTTAGCACAACTTTGCTGAAAATCATCCGATTTTGATAAAGCCGAAACCATCTGACGCTAAAATCAATCTAGTCCGAATATGAGTATCAAACTTCGTGGCTTTGCGAGAGGGCGATTACAGAAACATTTTCGAGAGAAGATTTTCGACCAGTAAACAGGCATTTCAAAGACTTTTCAAATACTTTTAAAATATTTTCATGAACTAATAAAAGGTTCATAATTGCAAAAACCTCTTTGAAATTTTAAGGTCTTTTTCTTTTTCTATGACGATGTTTCAAAGTCTAGTTGTTATATTTTCATTGCTAGCACGATGAAATGCTTATGCTCAGTGAAATCAAAAGGGACAACCAGACCGGTCCGGGAATCGAACTCATGGTCTTGCATCAGAAGACTTAATGTTTTGGGAACTATTTTATTTTTCGAAAACATCACATCTCCATTTCTACCCTTTCTTGGGGAGTGTCTAGAATTTAACTTTGTATTCGTAACGCATTCGTGTTAAAAATCACTTTAATATGTGTGGTGTCACGTGGTTTTCAAGATGTTACATCGAGGCAACCTACCCAGCCTATCAGAGATCCACCTAGTAACAGTGGTTACCAACTACACTTGTTTATTCAATAAAACATTCATTCTGTATTTTCCTATCGAACAAGACGAACGTTTATTTAATCTGTTCGATACAGAACAATTGGCGACGAAAGGATTTCAAACCTACAAGCAAAATGGAAGGATTTGCTCCGCCCAAATTTTCTTTTGGAGATCAATGGGAGATGTATCAAGAACGTTTAGAGCAATATTTCCTAGCCGTGGATTTATAAAATGAGCGTAGATCCGCTATACTTCTTACCTCGATTTCGCTAGAAGTTTATCAAACGGTAAAGAACATCTGCCATCCAGAGAAACCAAATGCTAAGTCCTATGAAGAGCTGTGTGCGTTGTTGAAGGAAAGATTCTGTCCGGCGATAATTACTTATCGGGAGCGAACATCGTTTTATAGAGCAAGGCAAGAATCTGGAAAAAGCGTACAAGAATGGTACGTTCGCTTGAAGAAACTATCCTTGAATTGTGATTTTAAAGAACATTTGGATCATGCACTGAAGAACATTTTTGTGACGGGACTACTACCCGGTCCGATTTTTGAATGGTTGTGTGAAGAGGAAGACAATGTTTCATTGGAGAATTTGCTCAAGATTGCGGTGAAAAGGGAAGCCACATTTAAAAAACCGAACATTGCTGGAAGTTAATAAGATCAACGAGAAGAAGACAAGTTATGGTTCGAAGCCGGCGAAGAAAGTTAGTTCGGCGACATGTTTTGCGTGCGGAAAGAATAACCATGATTTTAGAAGTTGTCAGTATCGAAGTTATGTATGCAAGATTTGCAAAGAGAAAGGCCATATTGCCGTGGTTTGTCCGAAGAAACAGAAAGCGTTTTTCAAGAAGGAGCAAACGGTCAATCACTTGGAAGTCAACTCTGTTAGCTGTTCTGAGCCGTATTATGTGGATATTGCAGTTAATGGACGAATGACAAGATTTGAAATGGATACTGGATCACCAATAACGATTATCTCTGAGACGTTTTACCGCAATAATTTCGGAGAATTTACACTTCATCCGTTCCGTGGGAAGTTGGTGTTCTATACAGGAGGAGAAGCTACACTGAAGGGAGCTTTTGAAGCTGTTTTATGTTATCAAGGTCGACAAGCGGTTGGTCAAATTGTGGTAATTGAAGGAGGGCGCAATCCGTTGATTGGACGTGATTTTATTGGAGAGTTGCTTCACTTGCGGTTAAACAAACTTGACACGGAGTCGAGTGACAGTCAGGAAGTTCAACTGAAAACTATTTTGAATGAATATCAAGAATTGTTCGATGGATTCTTGGGTTGTTACAAACATTCAAAGATCAACTTGCTATGAAACCTGATGCTGTACCGAAATTAACCTATTTCGTTTCAAGCTAAAGTTGTAGAGGAACTGGACGCACTAGAGAAGACTGGTATTGTTACTAAGGCTGCGATTACTGAGGGGGGAACCCAGTTAGTTACTGTTTTAAAGAAAGACAACATTCGTTTGTGCGCTGATTATCGAGTAACTGTCAACCCGTTTCTGGAAGATAAGCGATACCCTATGCCTGTTGTGGAAGATTTGTTCGACACGTTGCAAGGTGGAAAGTTATTTTCGAAACTGGATTTGAAATCGGCGTACAATCAGCTAGAGCTTGAGGAAGAATCGAGAAAAATGTTGGGATGGAGTACTCACAAAGGAATATATTATGTGAACCGTTTGCCGTTTGTTACTCAACCAGCCTGTGCAATATTTCAAGAAGTTCTGGAAAAGTTATTGCAGGAATGCCCCGGGTGTATCAATTTCTTGGATGACGTTTTAGTAACTAGTGCAACTGTAAGCGAACATCTCAAGAATTTAGCAAGAGTGTTGAGTAAGCTTTTAGAAGCCGGATTTCGACTAAACCGTGAGAAATGTGAGTTTTTCAAGGAAAGAATGCAATTTCTGGGACACATTATTGACGGTGATGGACTGCAAAGGATCCGGAAAAGGTTCGCGCTATAATGGATGTTCCAAGACCAGAGAATGTCAAGGCACTAAGAGAATTTCTCGGGATGGTAACGTATTATTCGAAGTTTATTCCGAACATCTCAGCAATACTGAGCCCTTTGTATCAATTACTTAAGAAGGACAAACGGTATGATTGGTCTTCTGAATGTGACGTGGCGTTTGAAACTGTAAAACAGATATTATGTTCGGATAATGTGCTGGCGCCGTATAATCCTGAATTTCCAGTTATGTTAATTACCGATGCGTCTGGCAAAGGAATCGGAGCTGTACTCTTACAAGTGTTTCCTGATGGTAGTCAACGGCCAATAACGTTCATTTAAAGAGTTCTCAAATCTCACGAACAAGATTATTCTCCATTAGATATGGAAGCGTTGGCTGTTTATTATGCGGTTCGAAGATTGAGCAGTTATCTTCTTGGAAAAAGCTTCACGATTTTGACGGATCATCAACCACTTGTGTCGTTATTTGGACGAAAGGGAATTCCGGATATGGTGTTCGGAAAGTTACAACATTGGGCTGTTTTCCTGGCAAATTACGGATATGAGATCAAGTACATTAAAGGAGTCAGCAACAAAGTAGCTGATTTCTTGTCTCGATCACCAGTTCAATGCTGTGACGATGAAGTTGAAGATGATGAAGAAGTTATGTTTCTGCAGTATATTGAATCTGAAACGAGGTCATTGGTCGAACGGAAACAGCTTATAATTGAATCAAGGCGGGATCCTGTAGTAAGCCGTGTAGTGCATTACGTTAAGACCGGATGGCCTGCTAAAGTTGACGATCCTGAATTGAAGAAATATTTTGTTCGTAAGGACGAACTCGTTGTTGAAGAAGGCGTTCTTATGTGGGGCTACCGTATTATAGCACCTATGAAGCTAAGGTCATTTTTGCTGCAAGAACTTCATTCTACTCATCTTGGAATTGTCAAAATGAAATCGTTGGCTCGAAACTATTTCTGGTGGCCAAGTATCGACAAGGAGATAGAAGCTATGGGAAAAAGATGTGAATCTTGTATCCAGTATAGACCAGATGCTAAAAACTCATCGATTTCTCCATGGAAGTTATGTTCTCGTCCGTTTGAAAGAATTCATATCGATCACTTGTTCCTGAAAGAGACAAATTTTCTTATCGTCACTGATAGTTACTCGAAGTGGGTTGAATGCTACTTGGTTCGTTCACTATCTACTAAAGAAACAATTGAGAAGCTGGAAGGAGTGGAAGGAAGGGGTTATATGCCCCATCTACAAGAAAGGTGACAAACTGGAGTGTGAGAACTTTCGAGCGATCACCATCCTTAATGCCGCCTACAAAGTGATATCCCAGATTATCTTCCGTCGTCTGTCACCATTAGTGAACGAGTTCGTGGGAAGTTATCAAGCCGGCTTCGTTGACGGCCGCTCGACAACGGACCAGATCTTTACTGTACGGCAAATCCTTCAAAAATGCCGTGAATACCAGGTCCCAACGCACCATCTGTTCGTTGATTTCAAGGCGGCATACGACAGTATAGACCGCGTAGAGCTATGGAAAATTATGGACGAGAACAGCTTCCCTGGAAAGCTTACCAGACTGATCAAAGCAACGGTGGATGGTGTGCAAAACTGTGTGAAGATCTCGGGCGAACACTCCAGTTCGTTCGAATCGCGCCGGGGACTAAGACAAGGTGATGGACTTTCGTGCCTGTTGTTCAACATTGCGCTAGAAGGTGTCATGCGGAGAGCCGGGTGTAACAGCCGGGGAACGATTTTCAACAGATCCAGTCAATTTATTTGCTTCGCGGATGACATGGACATTGTCGGCCGAACATTTGCAAAGGTGGCAGAACTGTACACCCGCCTGAAACGTGAAGCAACAAAAGTTGGACTGGTGGTGAATGCGTCAAAGACAAAGTACATGCTTGTGGGTGGAACCGAGCGCGGCAGGGCCCGCCTGGGAAGCAGTGTTACGATAGACGGGGATACCTTCGAGGTGGTCGAGGAATTCGTCTACCTCGGATCCTTGCTAACGGCTGACAACAACGTTAGTCGTGAAATACGAAGGCGCATCATCTGTGGAAGTCGGGCCTACTACGGGCTCCAGAAGAAACTGCGGTCGAAAAAGATTCGCCACCGCACCAAATGTGTCATGTACAAGACGTTAATAAGACCGGTAGTCCTCTACGGACATGAAACATGGACAATGCTCGAGGAGGACTTGCAAGCACTCGGAGTATTCGAGAGACGGGTGCTTAGGACCATCTTTGGCGGTGTACAAGAAGACGGTGTGTGGCGGCGAAGAATGAACCATGAGCTCGCCCAGCTCTACGGCGAACCCAGTATCCAGAAGGTAGCTAAAGCCGGAAGGGTACGATGGGCAGGGCAGCAAATATGGTGTTCGCTTCCGATCCGGCAGGTACGAGACGACGTGGAGCGCAGCGAGCGAGATGGGCAGACCAGGTGCAGAACGACTTGGCGAGCGTGGGGCGTATTCGAGGATGGAGAGATGCGGCCTCGAACCGTGTATTGTGGCGTCAAATTGTTGATTCAGTGTTATCTGTATAGATGTAGACTAAATAAATGAAATGAAATGAAATGAGAAGCTGGAAGATTGTTTTACAAGATTTGGTAACTGTGATACCCTGGTTTCTGATAATGGAAGGTCTTTTACGGCGAAAGAATTTCAAGATTTTTGCGATGAAAAAGGAATTCGTCATTTAACGTCAGCACCGTATAGTCCTTGCTCAAATGGTGCTGCAGAAAATGCAGTCAAGACTATCAAATATGCTGTGAAGAAGATGTTATTCGATAACTGCAATCGTGGTAAATCAATTTCAACAGTAATGAATGCACACCTTCAGATGTATCGAGCTACACCACATTGCACCACGAACGAGACGCCGTTTAAACTAATGTTTGGACGAGAAATGAAAACCCGATTTTATGTTCTACGAAGAGATCCCAATGTAAACCATTTTGCGAAGACTTGGAAAATTAATGAGCGGAAGAAGGAAGTGCGTTTCGCTACTGATGAGGTAGTATATGCAAGAGACTATCGTGATCCTGAACGACAACGATGGTTCAAGGCAAAAGTGGTGCGGAAGAAAGGGGATAAGTAATACGAATGCTATTCTAAGGAATTGGGTACGATAGTACGAAGATCACATCAAATTCTGAAGTACGATTATGATGATTACGAGGAGAAAGAAGTTGCCCGTGGAGAAATAGTATGTGAAGCAGTACCTATTCCCGATGAAGAGTACTTATCAGCAGAAGACGATGATACTTTACAAGTACAACAAGATCAACTCCAACCAGATCAACCGCAACGAGGTCATTATCGTGCAGATGGAGTGTACGTCACAAGAAGTAGTCGGATGGTACGAGTTCCAAGTAGGAATTAGCTAACGGGGAAGATGTGCTGTCACGTGGTTTTCAAGATGTTACATCGAGGCAACCTACCCAGCCTATCAGAGATCCACCTAGTAACAGTGGTTACCAACTACACTTGTTTATTCAATAAAACATTCATTCTGTATTTTCCTATCGAACAAGACGAACGTTTATTTAATCTGTTCGATATAGAACAATATGGCAATTGTCAATGCTATCAAAGTTAAAAATGACTCAGTTGAAGTACGTTAATCCTCAAATGTCGTCGGAAGCCCTCAATTATTTTTTGAAAATTCAATCGGTTTGGTAGAGGTCAAGCAAAATCGATTATCCACATTACATGCAGCCAGATGAATTTTCTAAAAAAAACAGGGGGTACCACATGCAGCCAGATGAATTTTCTAAAAAAACAGGGGGTACCACAAGCTATGCATAGATCTAAAGGAGTACCACTGTAGGAAAAAGTTGAGAACCGCTGCTGTGGAAGAATGTTAAAATAATTTAAAGGCGTAATTTTCTAAATTACTCCTGGAGAGAATTCCTGAATTCCTTTTCAGAATGAATTCTCGAACGAATTTCCAAAGGAAAAAAACTGAAACATTTTGCAAAGGTATTTTCACAGAAATTTACGAAGGGATTTCCGAAGGAATTTTTGGATACCTTTTTTTGTGTTTTACCAGACTAAGGCCGTAGTGGCCTGTGCTGCACATAAAAGTCTTCTCCAGTTAGCTCGGTCCATGGCTGCACGTCGCCAACCACGCAGTCTACGGAGGGTCCGCAAGTAATCTTCCACCTGATCGATCCACCTTGCCCGATGCGCATCTCGCATTCTTGTGCCCGTCGCTGTCGAGAACCGTTTTCACCGAGTTACTGTCCGACATTCTGGCTACGAGCCCAGGCCACCGATTTTCGCGGTGTGAACGATGGATGGTTTTCCCAACAGCTAATGCAACTCGTGGTTCACCACATTATCTTCTCTTGAACCTCTTCCTATCATGTACTTCGTCTTCGACGTGAATTTCCAACTGCTGCGCGTAGTCTTGGGCTATTCTACCGTTTTGTAGCCGTTCAATTTTAAGCCGCGGTGTACGACTACGACGCGTGTTGTACACCGTCGAGAGTTTTGAGCGCAGGCATACTGCAACGAGGTAGTGGTCGTATTCAATATTCACACTGCGGTAAGTGCGGACGTTCGTGATGTCGGAGAAGAATTTACCGTCGATTAGAACGTGATCGATTTGGTTTTCCGTTTCTTGGTTAGGTGATCTCTATGTGGCCTTGTGAGTATTTTTACGGGAAAAGAAAGTGCTTCGGACTACCATTCCGCGAAAGGCTGCGAAGTGTATGCATCGTTGGCCGTTATCATTCGATACGGTGTGCAAACTATCATCAGACTGGATATACATTTCCTCCCTATGCGTTCATGTTGCCGAAGACGATTTTGACGTCCCGTAGTGGGCATCCATCGTCTGTCTGCTCCAGCTGTGCGTAGAACTCTTCTTTCTCGTCGTCACATTTGAATAACAATGCTTGAAATATTAAATGTCTCAAGTTCAATGTTCTGAACAGAAACATCAACACCTAAAAATGTTTGTTTGTTTTGTAGCCTATAGATTTAGGTTCGAAATCAAAATAATAGAATAAACAATACAAGTTAAATTCTTCTTCAACGTCGAGACTTTTAAATAAGTTAAACGGATAAACTGCTACAGGTCCCTTTGATTGATTTTACAAATGTATGACCGGCAATAGTACAATCTTGATTAGCGGCAGAAGTGAACCAGTTACGGGCTGAAAACCGCTATGATAAAACATCTAAAAACGCAATTTGGTATTATAGGAACCATGTCCGCATCATCATGTTTAGCACATTTTCTTCTCAATCATGTTAAGTCGGTTAAAAATTGATAATGACCAACTATTTGAATCAAAATTCCTCTGGAAAATACGAACACCCTACACAGTCATCCACAGGAAACTTCAAACAGAAACCCATGCTAAGAAATACCTACATTTACCCAAACAAATAGTCCCATCATCTTAAATTATCGGTATCGACGCCGGTCCGGTTTCATTCATAACAAGTCCCAACACAACTTTCTGCCGTCAATATCGCCGACGTCGACGCCTAACCAAGCACTCCTACACATCAGCCGAGCCACACTGCAAAAACCACGCACCATAAACAATTTCGTTCCGACTCTCGTTCCCCGCAAAACAAAGTTGAGGTCCAAGCAAAAACCACGAGGCCATGTAATGAATGGTAGGCATGAGACTACGGTTCATATGAATTCTAAGAATTGTTTAATACAAAAATACCACCGAAGGTTAGAAGCGGGAATGCGAAGCCTAAAAAAATATGCACATGTGGTTTATAGATGAACCTTTTCCTATAGTGATCACCAGTTCGACGCTTTTCAAGGAAAGTCTCAACATTCCGCCAATTGTGGGTGCTTTGTTTTGTGACATTTTTCGTTCCATTCAATAAGTACCCAAAATAGATTAGAGAATGCCACCATCTGCACCTTGCCGGTTTCATCACAGTAGTACAAAGAAGTTTGTAGTGTGAGCAATGGACATAAGGACAATAAAAATTAATTGCTTATTTGTTTTTATTTGTGCCAAACGTCCAACACGTCTATCATCCCGTATGTGTAACGACCGTATGCCGTAGTGGATGCTGTGCACTCTGAAGCGTCATCTTCTTGATATACTTCGAAGTCCAAGAAAAACAAACTTCAAAGGTATCATCTTTTCTTCAAGTCCTACACCCAAATTGACTGAGTAAACACTAAGCTGCTGAGAGCCCGTCTCGTCCTAGGGCAACGAAAAATCGCGGAAAATCTGCAAACCATAAGATAGTCACGGGTGGCATTTTTCATCACCCATCGCTCCATCACTTGTCATCTTTACTCGAATCAAATGGCACACGCACCTCGTTCTAGTCACTCCGCTGTTTGGCAATAAATATTTTCATTTCCGAGACGAAAATGTGTCCGTCTCTGCGGTTTGCCCCTGCCAAGGGCAACCGATAGTGAAACTTTCCTCTGAACGACAAACACACACTGCACAGACCCTTCCCGACATCTCCGGCAGGCTGACCGGGTGGCGAAACCAATCCTTCTGGATGGCGCTGGCGAGCACAGTTCGGGCACGAGAAAATGTGATCACCCGAAGACGCGATGCTGCAGACTGAGGGATGCGATAAAAAGTGTCCGAGATAAACGGTCGAGAGGAGCCACGCTCGTCCTCGCGAATCAGCTGAACGATGATGATGATGGTCGGGAAACTGATTGCAATCACGTTTCCTGAGAGAAGTTGTTATCAAAAGAGAAAACTCACAGGGATGAACCATACACGAAATGATTAGGTTACGACATTTTGGTTCATTTTAGCAAAATATAGGGAATTTTGTAAATTCCTAGAATTTTTTTTTTAATTGTGCGGGTTTGGCAAAGTTTTTAAACTTTGTAAATTTTGTACACTTTGTAACTAATGTAAATTTTTAAAATTTTGTAAATCATGAGAATTCTTGAAATTTTTCAAAATTTTGTGAATCTTTTAGGTCTCCAGCTTTTGTATTCACATACTCCTGAATCTATCCTTGTGTGAAACCTTTATCGTAAATTTAAATTCGTTCGTGAAGATTCGCACCCAACACGCCTATAGAGTTGAGAGCATAAGGGAGAAAATAATGTGCCTCCTACCGCTCCACCACCCACTTGTTTGTTTGAGCTTTCAGTCACATGCACAGCCGACTCACGATATATTAGCTGGTATAGCAGCCAGTGCCAGCAAATGTCTTTCCCTTCTTACCGCGTTGTTCAATCAGTTTGATGGATCATAAACTGGACAGTTCATTGTCTTGTGTAGTAAGTTTTCCTCCTTATGACAAAAATAAGCATCCAAAGGACAACACGTGTTTCATACTTTTTTATATCCACAAACATTCCGACGCATTAAGCAAAGAGCCATTTAGGAATGATTAGAATTTGTGACAATAACGGCAATAACTTACCGATACGAATGATGCGACACGTGCTGCTTTTAGAGACTTGGGGAGAGATCCTGTTTATTCGTGAGATCAAGGCTACGCATGCGTTTGTTTTATTTTGTAACGATTTCATTCTGATTCTGTAAGAGCTGAAATGATGTTGGTATTATGAAAAACTAAAAAGTGATACGGGTTTTAGTGTACCTAAGTACATATAGTTTCTGGCACATCATACAGCATGGCTGGTCTAAAAATTTGTTTGTAAATCAAAAGTTTGTTCTTAAGACAAAGTTTTTATTTTCTCTTTTTAAGTGGATATTAAGGTGGCTCAAAAAACACTTTTTCAAATTTTTGATGGGCCGCCCTCTTATTCGGTTCTATTTGATGCCCTGATGCTCTGGACAAAATTTCAGCCAAATCGGTCAACGTTTGGGCAGTGCTAAACTCGTTGGAAGTTTATATGAAAAAATGTATGCAGAAACATCCAAAAACAGTGATTTGCAGTTGGACGGCACAATTTACGATCAAGAACCATGATACTCATTCAGTTCTTGTAAAATAAAATACAGAATGTTATGCTGTAAACCGCGAGAAGATTAGAGCTTATTACGCAAAGATATTAGCATTTTACTGGAGTGTTGTAGGGGTGAATTTATTTCTTTTCAAAGGTAAAAGAAACGAAATTAGCTCAAACCCCACTGCAGAGAAATGCTAATAACTTAGCCGGGCAAACTCGAATCTTCTCGCGGTTTTCTGCATAACATTCTGTATTAAATTCTCCAAGATCTGAATGAGTATCATAGTTCTTCATCGTAAGTTGTGTAGTCCAGCTGCAATTTACTGTTTTTGGATGTTTCTGCATACATTTTTCCATATAAACTTCCAACGAGTTTAGCACTGGCCAAACGTTGACCGATTTGGCTGAAATTTTGTCCAGAGCATCAGGGCATCAAATAGAACCGAATAAGAGGGCGGCCCATCACAAAAATTGAACAAAGTTTTTCCCATACTAATTTGAGCCACCCTAGTGGATATCGACACTTAATATATTCATTACATTTGGCTGGAAGGCCTTCAATGTGATTTTTAAAAGTTAATTTTTGGTCCAGCAGAAGTCCTTAATATTTGGCTTCGCTAGACCAATTAATTGGAACCCCATTCATAGTAACAATATGTCTGCTAGAAGGTTTCAACTAAGAAGCTCTCGGCTTATGTTGGACAATTATAAGCTGAGTTTTGGAAGGATTCGGAGAAATTTTCCATTTTTGCAAGTTAGTGGAGAAAATATCCAAACTTTTTTGCAATCTACTACAAATGACATGAAGGCTTCGCCCTTGGCTGAAAGGCCCGTGTCATCTGCAAACAAAGATTTTTGACACCCTGGTGGTAAATCAGGTAAGACAGAAGTAAAAATGTTATAAAATATGGGCCCCAGTATGCTGCCTTGGAGGACACCAGCCCTTACAGGTAATCTATCAGATTTAGATTTCTGATAGTTTACCTGCAGTGTGTTACAATAGAATTTGGTTGACCAACGAATCACTCAACTGATTTAATTTCTAAAATATGGCATGATGTACAACACTGTTCGATGCCGGTCAGCACCACTCACACAGGGTTGCCACTACTTTTTGGGAAAAGTCTGGCATGCTACAAATTAAAAATCTGGCAAAGAAATTCGTCTTTATCATTTTTTTGCCTTTCTCGTATACTAAGTATACGGTAGAGGCTATATGATCGGTCCAAAAACAAACTTTTTATAGAAGGCCCGGAGACCCATAGTGTTATATACCGATCGACTCAGCTCGACGAATTGAGGTGATGTGTGTGTGTGTGTGTGTGTGTGTGTGTGTGTGTGTGTGTGTGTGTGTGTGTGTGTGTGTGTGTGTGTGTGTGTGTGTGTGTGTGTGTGTGTGTGTGTGTGTGTGTGTGTGTGTGTTTTTTTTTTACAAGGGTTTAAGGCATTGGAAAAATCTGCGCGACAGACACCTCGAGTATCCACATTATGCTCGAAGGCAAACAGGGATGGGCTCCTCCCGACCTGCTAAAAATGTGCCTCCCGGATAAACCGGGTCCCTTATCCTCCTTGCCTCGATCCCCCCGATCGGATGCTGCGACTATTTCGGGGGGGAGCTGTGCTCAAGCACTTCTTCTAAAATTCCGGCCCCTAGCTTAGGCTAGTTCGCCGACTGGCTAGCTGATATCCACTGCTACGTTGTCTCTATCCCTCGGCGGTTGTGCCACAAACTTCCTCACTCGAATCCTCCTGACTTCCCCCGGCGTCGAGGGTGGTCCACCAGTTCCGGTGAAGCAAACATGTTTTTTGCCAAGATTTCTGTCAAAATTGCTGATAATCAGCAAATAATTTGCAAATCAGCTAACAATCATCATTTTTGCCGGAATATCAGTTTATTATTTTGCTGACGCACGGGTGTGCGGATTTTTGCCGAGCTGCAGAAATAAAAACTAAGTGTGTACGTTGATACACGCCGGGCAGAATGGCGATGACGCATGGCCACACCGGTGCAAATATTGGCGGAAACAAACGTGTCCGGACAGGAACTGTGTGAGGTAAAAGTTCATCTCACTATGCTCCCTGTTCACCCACGTCGACACATTAGGGATGAGTCGATGGGTCCACCTTCCATTATCCGCATTGTCCCACTCCTGCTGCCACTTCACCATAGAGTCCAGTATCACCGCCTTCCTCACATTTCTGGTATCCCTCCGTTGGTAGCACTCGATGTCCTCTGCTAGGGTTATGCCTGGAATCATCCCTGCGATAACGCAAACTGCCTCCGACGAAATAGTTCGGTACGCACTCGCGACTCGAATGGTCATTAGACGAAACACGCTATTCAGCTTCCTCCGGTTACGTTTCGTCTTGAGCGCAGCTCCCCAGGCTCCGTACTCCGTACCTTAGTATCGAGGATGATACTGACGCAGGAAGACGCCTACTGCTGCCTTTCGGACCGCCGACGTTCGGCATGACCCTTGCTAACGCACTGATTATTTGAGCGGCCTTTTCACAGGAATAGTCCACGTGGGTGTTGAAGTTCAACCGGTCATCAATCATCACACCTAGATGTCTCAGAGTCCGCACCGACGGGATGTCGTGCCCTCCGATGGTAATCTGCATCCGCTGGATTACTTTGCAGTTGCTGACCAGCATCACTTTCGTTTTATGATGAGCCAGCTGCAGCTTGACTCCATTCATCCAGGTTTCTACTGCGTCGGTCGCTTCCGCCACCAGCATTTCCACCTTCTCCAGTGACTCACCGGTTATCGTTAGGACGACATCATCCGCGAATTCGTAAATCTTTACACCTGTGGGCAACTTCAGCATCAGCACCCCATTGTACATCACATTCCATAACGTCGGGCCTAGTATGGACCCCTGTGGAACACCCGCCATAACACTGATCGACTTCTGCCCCGAGTTCGGGACGTAAACCAGAATCCGGTTCAGGAAGTAGCTCCTAAGGATCTTACACAGGAAGTCGGGGATTCACATTCCATGCAGCGCTGCGGCGATGGCCTCCCAGCTGGCACTATTGAACGCATTTTTGACGTCAATCGTCACTACCGCGCAGAAACGATTGCCGCTCCTCTTCTTCTTGGACGCCCTCTCTGCATCTTCAATGACTGTCCTGATTGCATCCACAGTCGATCTGCCTTTGCGGAGTCCGAACTGTTTTTCCGATAAGCCAGTCTCACCCTCCGTGAACTGTGTGAGCCTATCAAGGATAACCCTTTCCAGAAGCTTCCATAGTGTATCCAGCAGACATATGGGCCTATACGATGCTGGATTCCCCGGCGGTTTTCCTGGTTTCGGCAGCAGCACCAGATTCTGGATCTTATCAAACGCTGCTTCGTTCGGTGCATATTACTCGCTTTTATCGACAAGTGGCCGCGCGAAGAACAACATGGTATCGTCGCTTTCGCGGCGTCGGTCACTCAGGCGGGTTCCGAGCTCGAGGACGGAAGGGGTCCTCGTCAAGGCTGAAGCAGGCGCAGGCACGCGTCAAGTCCCTCTGTGTGCTGGCAGATAGCCCTATCGCAGAAATGTCAATTTGGGGTGCACGCGCATCATCATTCTTGATACCAGTCGTGCAGAGGGAGGCGCGAAGTCGACCCTGACACCTTCCGAGGACATAGAGCGTAAGGCCATCTGGAAAGCCGGCAACGCGCTGGCACGATACCATTATTTTTTAATCAGACTAAGGCCGAAGTGGCCTGTGCGGTATATAAAGTCTTCTCCATTCGGCTCGGTCCGAGCCACGTCGCCAACCACGCAGTCTGGAGGGTCCGCGTCATCTTCCACCTGATCGATCCACCTTGCCCGCTGCGCACCTCGCCTTCTTGTGCCCGTCGGATTGTTGTCGAGAACCATTTCACCGGTTACTGTCCGACATTCTGGCTACGTGCCGCCCATCGCAGTCGTCCGATTTTCGCGGTGTGAACGATGGATGGTTCTCCCAACAGCTGATGCAATTCGTGGTTCATTCGCCTCCTCCGACCGTCCGCCATCTGCACCCCATAGATGGTACGCAGCACTTTCCTTTCCTGTGCGCGTTGGTCCTCCACGAAATCGTCCAGGTCTCGTGTCTAGAGGACTACCGGTCTAATTAGCGTTTTGTAGATTGACAGTTTGGTACGGCGGCGAACTCTATTCGATCGGAGCGTCTTGCGGAATCAAGTACGTACGATTTCCACCTGCTCGTCTCCGAATTTCTCTGCTGGTGTCATTTTCGGCGATCACCAGTGAGCCCAAGTACAAATTCTTCAACCACCTCGATTTCGTCACCACCGATGCAAACTCGCGGTGGGTGGCTCATTATTTCTCTTGAACCTCTTCCTTCATGTACTTCGTCTTCGATGTGTTGATGACTTCCGATCCGCTTACTTCCCTCTTCAGTCTGATGTGACTTCCTCCATCTTCTCAAAGTTACGTGCCATAATATTGTGCGAAACCAAATAGCTGACGGACTTTGAAATGTACCACTCGTGTTAATCCCTGCTCTTCGTACCCTTCCAAAGCGATGTTGAATAGCAAACACGAAAGACCATCACTTGCCGTAACCCTCTGCGGGTTTCGAAGGGACTCAGAATGCCCTGAAACTCGAACTACGCATCACCCGATCCATCGTCGCCTTGATCAACCGTATCGAGTTATCCGAGCCGTGTTCGTGCATTAGCTGCCATAGCTGGTCCCGATCGATTGTATCATATGCGGCTTTGAGTCGATGAATAGATGATGTGTGGGCACGTTGTATTCGGCATTTCTGCAGTACTTGGCGAATGGCGAACACCTGGTCCGTGGTGGAGCGTTCGCCCATAAACTCCCTGGTACTGCCCGAACTCCCTTGCAGTTGGTGCTAGTCGACGGCATAATGGGAGAGTACCTTGTAGGCGGCGTTCAGCAATGTGATTGCGCGTGGTTGCTACAATCCAGCTTATCGCCCTTTTGTAGATGGGACACGACACCTTCCATCCACTCCTGCGGCAAAACTTCCTCCTCCCAAATCTTGGTAATGACCCGGTAAGCGCTCTAGCCAGTGCCTCACCACCGTGTTTAAATAGCTCTCCGGTAGTTGGTCAACCCCAGGGCTTTGTTGTTCTTCAGCCGGCCAATCTCCTCCTGGATTTCCTGGAGATCCGGAGCCAATGTGTGTCCTGGGCGCGTTCTCCCAGGTCCATCATCATACCGCCATCTTCGTCTGCCACATCGCCATTCAGGTGTTCTTCGTAGTGCTGCCGCCACCTTTGGATCACCTCACGCTCGTTCGTAGAAGGTTCCCGTTTATGTCCTTACACATATCAGGCTGTGGCACGTGGCCTTACGTGAACGGTTCTTCTCATAGAACTTTCGTGTTATTAGCGCGGTACAGTTGCTCCGTTTCTTCCGGTCTCGATCTTCCTGCTGGCGCTTTTTCCTCCGGAAAATCGAGTTTGTCTGTTCCGCGCCTGTTTATATCGTGCCTCGTTCGCCCTCGTGCGGTGTTGCAGCAATCTCGCCCATGCTGCATTCTTCTCTTCCACTAACTGCTCACTTCGCCGTCATACCAGTCGTTTCTCTGATCCGGAGGCACCGTGCCAAGTGCAGCGGTTGCGGTGCTACCAGTGGATCGAATATCTCTCCAGCCATCTTCAGAGACGCTGCGCCGCTGCTCTTCCGTTGGAAGTGCCACTTCCAGCTGCTGCGCGTATTCTTGGGCTAGTCTCCATCTTGTAGCCGCCCAATGTAAGCCGCGGCTCCGACTTCGGCGTGTTGTACACCGTCGAGTTTGGACGCAGGCATACTGCAACGAGTGGTGGTCGGATTCAATATTCGCACTGCGTGGTGCGGACGTTCGTGATGTCGGAGAAGAATTTACGTCGATTAGAACGTGGTCGATTTGTTTTCCGTTTGTTGGTGATCTCCGTGGCCTTGTGGATATTTTGCGGGGAAAGAAGGTGCTTCGGACTACCATTCCGCGGGAGGCTGCGAAGTTTATGCATCGTTGGTCGTTGTCATTCGATCGGTGTGCAGACTATCCGGTCCGATGACCGGTCTTACATTCCTCCTTCCTACCCGTGCGTTCATGTCACCGATGACGATTTTGACGTCCGCAGTGGGCATCCATCGTATGTCTGCTCCAGCTGTCGTAGAACGCTTCTTTCTCGTCGTCGGGTCTCCTTCGTTGGGCGGTGCACGTTGATGATGCTATAGTTGAAGAAACGGCCTTTAATCCTCAGCTTGCATCCTTGCGTTGATTGGCTGCCACCCAATCACGCGTTGGCATATCTTACCCTATTGAAGCCGGTTCCCAGCTCGTTGGTGGTGCCACAGCTTTGGTAGAAGGTAGCCGCTCGATGCCCGCTTTTCCACACTTTCTGTCCTGTCCAGCAAATCTCCTGCAGCGCCACGACGTCGAAGTTGCGGGATGTAATTCATCTAGATCATCCTGTCGCAACCTGCGAAACCTAGCGACTTGCAATTCCATGTTCCAAGCTTCCAATCGTGATCCTGTATTCGTCGCCTATGTCTTTGCCGATTATATCGAGTCGCTTATCTCTTATATTGTTCGTAATGATTGGTTTCTAGGCGGCTTATTGGGCCAGCGCAAACCTCTTGTCTCGTCGGAGGGCCGTCGTGTCAGGGCTATTTAGCGTCCCACCTAACACCAGGACTTGGGCTTGATACCATGGTGTTCTTCTAAAAAGCGAGTTACGATGTTCGGTGCTGCAAGGACACGCAGCTCACATCGAGGGTGCGTTGTGCACTGGTCCACCTTTGAAGCATTACTTTCTGGTTGTACCGAAGGGACGATGGGCTTAGCGGCAATGGAAACGGTTTAGCGGGTTGGGGATGTGTACTGCCTCCCTCGTTTGCTGTTGAGGTGATCCTAACCCCACACTTCCTGGCAACCCAGGATGTCTGTTGAGCAGATTCCCTCCATTGCTTAGGAAGAAAAAAACACACACACACACTCACACACATATAGGGGATGCTGCAGGAATTGCGGCTATCAAGTGATGGGCAGATTTCCTATCCAAGAGGTGGTGCCGGTTCACTTTGGAGACTTTGGAGCAGTATAATCGGATGCTGGACTACTCACGGAGAAGCTGATCGGCCGAAAACCAGTGATCATCGGAGGCGATTTCAATGCTTGTAGTGGATTGGTGAAGCAGACGTTCCCGGATCTGTTCAGGATGGTGCCAGAAGTGTTTAGGACGGTAATTTTCCGGACACGTGGA
>NW_026943290.1:70518-77542 GCF_024139115.2 Armigeres subalbatus | reverse complement strand
AACGATCCCAAAATATTTTCACAATAGTCGGGCAGGGACGGACACCTCTGCCACTGCTATTTCCTTTACTTTGTTGCAGTGGCGATGTATCCGGACCATCAGCAGAAGTTGTACGAAGAAGTCATGAAGATTTTCCCAGAACCTGAGCCTCACATTACCATGGAAGCATTGAAGCAACTTCAATACACAGAGATGGTGCTGAACGAGTGTCTTAGATTGTACCCGGTGCCCATCGTGGTGCGCGAAAATAGCTGATATCACGCTTTGTGGACTCAGGATACCGAAAGGAAAACATTATGTTACATACTTACAACATTCAACGACGGAAAGATATATGGGGACCAAATGGATTCTTTCGACCCGAACGGTTCTCACCTGAACGATCAGCTGGAAGGCATCCTTCGTTTCTGGTTTTCAGTGGAGGATCTCGGAATCTTTGGATGAATGGAAATTGTAAATTCGACTAGAAATATTCTAATGTGCATTTTAATTTCAGGAATTAGATACGCAAGATCAGATAATGATGATATTTATTTCGTTCAAAACATACAGTCATGAGGAAGACATTCGGTTCGATTCGAATCAATGCTGCGTATAAAAGGAGGTCATATGATCCAGTTAGAGAAAAGACTATAAGAAGATGTTTTTATTGTACGCAAAATTCAAAATTTCAGATGTTCAAGAGCAGTGATTTGATTCATTCTTATACAACAACTTTGGGCAATATTTTTTCATTCTATCTTCTACTGTCCGGCAGCGTTATGTAAAAAACATGTCTATTTACATCTACTTATCGATAGCTTTAATAACCATAAATAGGAACATGTTTAACCGGAGATAGAAGGTGATAGCTCTATTGTGCATTCAAAGACCCTTACCACAGCATAATGCTCAGACTTTTGAGATGCTCAGGTTTGTCAGCACTAAGTCCTACATGAATACATAAGATATTAGAACAAGATTCATACTTATTATAACCGGTAAAAGCGACCCCATATTGAAGCCAATTCTAAACAATTATTTGATAAAATAAATATTAGGTTGGAACATTTGCACCAAGTTTCTGTTTATAGAATATTCCTCCATCCTTATTTCAAAACCTTCATCGTTATCCGCCCAAAAACATCTCCAGTGCTGGTGCTGGTGCACCAGCTTTGAGAGTGATTCTAGCGGCAATTGCATCCAATACTGGTGAAAGACTTAGAGATAAATCTGCTATTTTAGAACGAGCTTGCAACTATTTTATGAACAAGACCAGTTCCATTTCTCTGAATACTTTTTTTCTACAAATAGGTAATCAAGGTAGCATAGAAGTATTGCACCAGATGTAAATTATATGCAAATTGCTTATTTGTACGACAATCTTGCAAAACAATCTGCTTTGAACACCTTATGTCTTTCCGTCTATGAATCTCTTTTAACAAGGTAACAGTTTCTAAGACACTGTTTGCTGCTTGATCAAGTTTATAAATGCAATTGATTTATAATTATTTTTATATCCATTGTGTACGACAAATAATATACCGACTAGATTGTATAGCAGCTGAAACCCAGACCAGTCATAGTGCGAAAGTTGATCGCAATTGCAAACGTTGTGTGCAGCATTCAAATTGCATGGTTGGTGCGCATCAGCTGATGTTCATGGTGATTTAAGTACGATATTTGTAATCAAATTTGTTCAAGAGGTCAACACGAAACTGTCGCAGATCATATTGTTCCGAACTCATTCGTTGCCACGCTGGGTATATGGGTCATGTGAATATTCGTTGGTTTGGGTTTTGGAATCCGTGAGATTTAGAAAGCTGCATTCTTCTACAAAGATGTTGAAAAAATTAAACTGTCACATATTGTTTCGGAATTCGTTTGTTGGAGATGCTAGTGGAATACTCCTTAGGGTTGAAATTGTGGATTCCATAAGATTTAAAAGTTGCAATCCTCAAATTTGTTCAAGACTTCTAACTGAACTGACAAAACATATTTTCGAACTCATCCGATTGGCGCGCTAGTGTACATGGAATTATTCGTTGGGTTGGATATTTTGGAACTGTAGGATTTAGAACGTTTCAAGACTGACCTAGACCTAGACTGACCACGCCAGTTTGAAGTTTGTATGAAATTGCTATAGAAATCACCACTTAGGTGAAAGACCACCGTTGTGACCCATGACCTATTCAAATGTAATCGACAAATTACTCTATGAATACTTCCAAGCTAGAGGAAGTTGTTGTCGAAGCGATCTGACTTTGTAAGCAAAGTTATAACGAAAACAAAATGCTATTATTGATATTGATGTTATTCTTTTACGTTTTAAATTGAATTTACCACGATTTAATATTTCTTTAATAACTTATCTTGCAAAAAAGAATCTGTCGCAACAAAGACGATTAGTTTGCAAAATTTGTTGCCAGCGTAGTTATATATTTTAGAGTTAATGAGCAGCTTTGCGGAACGGGTTTCCCAAAGTGACTGTTTTCCTAGTAATGTTCTATACAAACTAAAACTGCGCGTACTCAGTCTAGTTACATCCAAATATAAAATTTAAAGAGTAATAAAACAGCAAATGTCATCGTTTGAGCATAGAGAAAAAGTCAAAATTTTAATCACTCTATCTGGATGTGACAGCGGCGGGTAGAAATCAAATACGCCAATAATTCATTGATAATGAAGCCTCGCGCATTTAGCGAGGAAGTCGGTTTTCGAGATGTTTTGGTTTAATAAGTATCAGTTATCAATGTTTAAACATATTAACCATCTGTTGAATGATTTGTGTTTTCTTCAGAAATAACTAAGTTATCGAGTTGTCACAAATATACCTCCTCATGTTTATAAAATGTATGGAACGTACACACGGTCAAGCAGTCTGATCAACACCGACTTCACCTCTGTTTATTCAAACATTCATCAGCGGCTCGAACAATCAATTTATTCGAAAACAATATCACACGAACGACCAAACCGCCAACTTGAGCATCAACCATCAAAAATATATGGGGGTTGTGCAACTTCAGTACAAATCAAACATGTTCGTGTTGACTCCGCCCCTGACAACTCCAACCATAATCAAGTGTTTTAATTTCTTCCAACTGTAAAATGGTTGTTCGAAATATCACACGTTCAAACAAAGCAAACCAAAGCTTCTTGGGCGGAGTCAATATTCGTCAAACTGCTTGACTGGTGTGTACGCTGCATAACGCAACATTGTCTTTAGGGAAGAGCTCCCAAAACGCCCCTCGATGCAAAACGCCTTTTGTGGTTTCCTCATATTCACCGTCATTATGTCCGTAACAAAACCTAGATCTAAAATTATGTAGGATTGGCGAAGAAAGTTTTGAGGTTTGGGGCCTTTTGTTTACTGTCACAGATAAACTGTAATAAAATCAGAGCGTTACAGCTTAAAGCGTTTTGCCTCATGAGTTATCCGGCAACGAATATCACACTTTTTTGAATATTATCAATATGATTGAGATTTGCAATTTTGAAAGGCATCAACTAGCTATCTTGTTTAACTGATGCATAGGAAGGGGGGGCAATATGCCCCAGCTAAGCAAAACTGCTTATTATTCATTTGTAACGCTATTCATGGGTATTTTTACATTATGCATCAGTTAAACAAGATAGCTAGTTGATGCCATTCAAAATTGTCAAATCTCAATCATATTGATATCTACATTTCAAAAAGTGTGATATTTTGTTGCGGAAAACTGAGGCAAACGCCTTTCAGCTGGCTCCTAGGAACAAAGTACCACGCGGGAATACAGCATTCTAGTATGGATATCGGAGACGCAAGTACTTTGTAGGTTATTGCCACTAGGGCGTTTCTCGCCAAATGTTAGATGTTCTTCAAATGTGGAAATTTTCGGTTTTCCGACCTTCCCATGCACTATTTTGAAACTTTCGCCTATCCTACATAATTTTAGATCTAGTTTTGTTACGAAATTAATGACGGTAAATATAGGAAACCACAAAGGCGTTTGCATCAGTTTGCTCTTCCTAATGAAAATACCCATGAATAGCGTTATAAAAGACAATAGAGCAGTGTTTGCTTAGCTAGGCATATTCCCCTTTCCCTATCCTCTGCACATGACGATAAAGAGTTATCGCTATTCTCTTTTGTTGCTTGTTTTTACATTTTCAGCGACAATTACATTCTTTGTTTGGCACCGTAAGATTTAGAAAGTGTGTCCTCACAAATTTATTCAAGACTTCTAAACGAAACTGACACAGATCATATTATTATGGAACGCATCGCTTGGCGGCGCTAGTATAGGCAATATTCGTTGGGTTGGATATTTTGAAATCCGTAAGATTTAGAAAGTTGCAGTCTTCTACATTAGTTCAAGAGATCGAAAGGAAACTCAGATCAGATCATATTATTCCAGGACTTTTCGCTTGGTGGCCCTACTGTATATGGAATACTCATTGGGTTAGATATTTTGGAATCTATAAGATTTAGAAAATGCCATCTGCTCAAAAGTGTCAAAGAGGTCAAAATGAACCTGTCGCAGATCATATTATTTCGAACTTGGCTTGCGGAGCTAGTGTAAATGGGAATATTTACTGAGATTTTCATTTTCATTGAGATTGAGAGAGGTCTCCGATATTTACATTTTTTCTCGCTTACTGAAAACATAAACAATGAAAAGAATTTCGTAAATTTTCACGGATTTTATTTCATGAAAGCTAAAAAATCGAACTCAGGCAAAATATAATCATTTTATCGACTAGTCATCTTTATTTGACAGATCTATTAAAACTATTCAGGAAATAGATTTCAAAACATAGCAAAAATCCCATCATGACCGCGATGTGACAGGTGAGAACCCGCTACATTTTCATTTGGTCTCTTGAAAATGAAAATGCAACTGCTTTTGCTTTCACGTGACGATCACGAAAACTACCAGTACTGATGGTAATACTTTGGGTTAGTTATTGTAGAATCCGTACAATTTAGAACGTTGCAAGAACTTTTAGTAGATGTTCTGCCAAATCCCAACAAGCGGCTTATTGACTGACTTGTGTTTTTATCGTAAATGGAAACAGAAATCATTTCATACTAAGCATCCACACATTTGTTGTAAGGTATCCTTAGTTATGGAGTCGGGAAATTCAGCACGATTATTAATCAATTAAATCTGCTAAGCGAAAACTTAATTTCTGGGTATTCAAGAAAAAAAATGACTTTCCATAACAAAATTTTGTTCGCTCAATCGATTCTTCAATTTATTCATACTCAATATTTCCAACTTATTGTCTAACCCAATTAGTAGTTCCGAAATAATATGATTTTGATTTTTTTGACTCGTTGAACATCTTTGAGAAGAGCAACGAATATTCCATATACACTAGTGCGCAAAACGGATGAGTTTCGAAATAATATAATCTGCAACAGTTTCATTTTAATTTCTTGAACAACTCTGTAGGAAGCTGCAACTTTCTAAATGTTGAGATTCCAAAATATCATCTTTATCACATGAAATCGAGCAAACATTCACGCATTAGGAAAATCACGACTTGATCCGACGTTTTGAGGTCCAGAGAAGGCAATCAGAGATCTCAACTTATCAGACAAATCTTGGAGGACGGAAAATTTGAGCCCCAAAATTGTTCAAATCGGTTCACTGACGGACGAGATGGATTTGAAAACAGTATCTGACTTTTTCGAGGCTTGGTCGTTCGTAAGTAAAACTCATCTCGGTCGGAGGACTGTTAATAGATTCGAAAATACACACGTGTCTAATTTATTATTAGCTTGAGCTTGAGCTTGATTGACTGCTCGTAGTTGCTACTTCATTATGATGATCAGCTTGCATAGGGAACCAACAGATGTTGCTTGGGACTAGCACATCTTCAATGTACTACAATGTACACATCTTCAATGGTAATCTCATTTGTTAGGTCATACCGGCGCCTGCCACGTCAGAATGCAAGTCAATGTAGGGAAGGGAGGGGATGCAATCACTGCCCACTGCAAGCCGAATATACCTCTGCACTTGCCACGAATTCCTGCGGAGGTAGAGGTCCGTCTTGGTTAACGAGCTGCCAATGTGATAGGTAGGAGAAGGTAATCATGTGAATTTCTAATCGGATGTAGAAACGAGCTCTATAAGTTCATTTCCAATTCTAGCAGATTACTGTTAGAATACCTCGTTGAAGGTATAGGAATAGTAATGGAAACGGTATGGAAGTCATTTCAGTTCTAGCGATTGCTAGAACATGATAAAAAAGAGAAGATACAGAGTAGGATGGAACGGACCTGGATTGAACCCACGACCTCCTGCGGGAGGCAGAAGCAGTAGCCATATGACTACTAAGCCCGTTTAAGTCACACGTATGTTCAATTTATTATTACAGCAGAAAATCTACTTTATCGCAGAGTATAATAAACGCTTGACCAATGTGAACGCATTGAAATTTTGATGAGCTGAACCAGTTACTGTAGCAGCGACAGCAGCATCCTTGACATTAACAGCCATCGGAACTTACACAGCCATGAAACTAACCTTCGCAAACGCCGGATCGGCCACAGTTGAGCATCTCTTTGGAGCAGTAGCTCTTTTGATAGTGAGGAACTAAACGGTGCACGTTCCAATTATTTACTTTAACTTGTTTTATTTCATTGCTTCTAATCCCAAATAAAAAATACCACTAAATACGTACAGGGATCGTTTGCTGCATTGTCGCGGATACTGGAGTCCCAGGTATTCGGTTCACGCTTTAGTTAGCATCGGTGCTCTTCTAGACCTTTCTATTCCTGAGTAGATAGTACGAATAGGGCGTCCTGAAGTTTTTTGTGCTGTAAACTGCATCGTTTATTACGTAATATCTGGGGCTCCGTCACTTTCCCGGTCGACTGGATGGGGTCTCTTAGTGAAAAGTGCCCAAAAGCGTGACCTGTATGCGACAACTGGCGAGGCATTATTTTGTTGGTTACCGTTTCAAAGTTCTATGCAAAATCATCCTAGCCCGGAATCAGGAAAAGATCTATGCGGCTTTCCGGCGGAACAGGCCGGATTCATACCGAATG
>NW_026943290.1:24498-70493 GCF_024139115.2 Armigeres subalbatus | reverse complement strand
ACCGATCATCACGCTCGAACTTTCTGCTGGTACTCGCGAATAGCTGGTTGACAAAAATTTGTGGTTTCCGGAAACCTTCGTTCTCATCAAGCTCAGTGGTATCGCTTTGAAATAAACCCTTAGCGTATCGATCATTGGCATCGTCATAAATCTGGAATGTACATCATGGTTTTGAAACTGGCAATATATGTTCAGCGAAATTTGGAATACCTGCATTCCATAACTCTCTAAGTGTCCACGAAGAGCTCGTTCGTCACGATAATCCTTTGACCAACGATAAATACAATCCAGCTGGAGGTGAAAGTTAAGCATACGCCTTGCTGCTAAGTCAAAATTCCTGGAATTATTGTTTCAATATACAATCGTTTTTTTTTCAATATTTTTTTCTGGACAATTCCACAGTTATAATGAACACTTGACTTTCTCAACAATCAATTACATCTTTAACGCCACAAAATCAACCAATTGAAGATATGTACTAATACATGAATACCATCGTTAGGCTCTAAGTTTTCCACCTGCTATGTAATAACCAATCTTATATAGGTTTGATTATAAGAAAATACCACGACAGATCGATGGCGACTAACCATATTATGGAACACTTTGTATCCAAGATGGCGGCGAACGTAAACAACGATGTTCCAATGCAAATATTAGTTAATTCAATTATTCTGCCAATGCATTTGCTGCAATATAAAACTAAATTACAATTATTGCTTTTCATCGACTAAACCGTTCCATAACTATGGGACAATATTATCATGGTCACAATTATGGAACACTGATCAAATCATATTTCTTTAAATAAATCAAATTTTTAAAGCATTTTAAGCAAAATTATGTTGGGTCTCCAGATAGATATCTGATATTGCTGATAGATATTTGTTTACCATGAGAAACCTCTATTGACGTATCCTAGCTCTGATCAATAACGGAGTAGCAACCAGTCAGTCTAATAGCCTTTTCAGATTACGATATTTTACGATTACGGTATTTGACATGATAAAGAGTATTTATCTTGATGTCAAAGTTCACTCATCTTATTTTTATTTAATTCCTTTTTGTCATTTATCATGTCAATACTTCGTATATGCTCGTATTCTGCATCTTCTGAATGGGCTATAAGCAAAGATAAGCTGAAGCTAATATTGCGTCTGAACTGAATCATAAATAAAATGTTTTGCCTTTCTCGTACAACAAAATTGTTCCGAAAGACGCCCCAAAAACGAATTTTTGGGGCGTCTTTCTCAGCTCGACGAACTGAGGTGATGTCAGTATGTATGTACGTGTGTGTATAAATTTTGTAGACGCCCTTTTTTGGAACTTACTCGCAACAGGTTCAATTTATATTTATTGCACAAGAAAGGCACCAACGCCTATAGGTAGATTAATCAGGTTTTTTGTCAAAACTAATATTACCGCACTGGTAGGAACATAGTAATAAGAAAATTATTTTAAGCTTTTAGTGGAATGTGTTCTCTTGTCTTAAGACAAGTTTGTACTTTTCGTTTAAATTCCATAACTTTATTGTACCTTTGATAGATACGTATTTCGACCTCAACAGTAAGGCCGTCTTCAATGTCTCGTACTTGACTCGACAAGTTAAAAAAGGACCATAGTGCTAAAATATGTATGCGTCCAGTTCGCTTTTACTATACCTATTATAATTTACCGTTCAATATAATAGCCCAATTTTTCAATTTCGTTGAGCTTTGTTGCATTAAACCCCAGCGTTGTTGCGCAAACCATCTCCAGCGTACACCTCGAAACATGTTCCATAAAGTTGATCGTTTCCCCTTTTGCAATTGTCTCCAATCGTTGTATCATACTCCTGGTTATGTCGCCGAATATTGTCATAAAACTCTCCAAGATTTTTGTGTTAAATGCTGGATTCAAGGCTTTTCGCTGACCGCGCCAAACTTTCGCTGCACAAAAAAATATAAAATTATTTACAAGCCACATTATGTATGAAAAATCCATACTTTTTGCTCCAAAAACTCCTTGGCCCAGCATAAAGTAGTCGTACAAATATGGTTTATCCATGCAATTGGGGTCGGTAAGGATTTGCTGGGCCATGTCCGGATCACTTGTGCCAAACAACATTTTCGGTCCCAAATAAAACCGAAACAGTTTATTGCTTCTGTCGAACATGTTTTTCATATTGTGAAATTTAACAGTATCGTCCTTTCCGACAAACAGCAGACCATTTCCAACTAACGGGTACCACGGTTCAGCCACGGAAATGCTTTTCGCAAAACTGCTCCGCTTCTGAACCAGGGACCAGACACTAGCGAGGCATAGAACTGCACCGATAGCTAAAATTGTGAACAACATTTCAAAGAAATTGCACTTTCCGGATTAACTGTCGCACTACGACTGACCTAGGTGTACAATCTAGCTGGTATACAAATTACTTTGTCGTGTACAATAGAGAAAACCCTAATTATATAGGTGTCCATTGTGATTATAAACTTGATCCAACAGCAAAAAGTGCTTGCTTCTATGAACCATTTCCTTGTTAAAAGAGATTCATAGACGGAAAGACGTAAGGAGTTCATACAGATTGTGTTGTGAGATTATCTCTAATTGACCATTTGCCTTTAATTATACATCCAGTGAAATAGTCAATATGCTTCCCGTGATCGCCTCTGTGTATCAAAGAAAAAGTATTGAAGGAAATGGGACTAGACGTGTCCATAAAAATAGTTGACACTCTATTAAAAAAAAAGAACACATTGCAAAATGTCCAATTTATCTATTATCCAACTTCAACTTGTCTTTCTTAACAATCGATTTCTTTACCTTCCAAAAGTTTTACAATTCATATGAGTCGTAGATAAACTATACATATAAATAAAATTTTGGTGAAACAAGCGGATATTTTGTTTAGATCATTGTCTACTTGATATTAGGGTGATTATTTACACATAATAAATTTACCTTGCATTATCTTCAGTAACCTTATTAAAAATGTTCACATTGGATCCATTGACTTTTATTTTTTAATGCAAAATGGTTTGGTTGAAACCCAATAGCATCTTTTTAGATTTTACGCTGACCCTTAAACAAAAATTATAGCCTGATCGACCCGCCTTGCTCGCAGTGCAGCCCGCCTTATAAAAGTTCATTTCATCATTGTTTAATGTTCTATGATATTGCCTTTGTTGCAATTCTGAGCTAAATCGGACATACCGAACACATTTCCAGAACGAAAGAATGACGGATGCGGGTTTTCCTAAATATGTATTTTGGCTGAAACCCCCATGCAAACTTCAAATCACTTGCGCCAGGTTATACAATGAGGGATTGAGCTGAAAATGTCAGAGACTGATTTTCTCGCGTGAAGGTACAATCCTGGGGGTGCCCCGTAGAATTCGACAACTTTTTGTTTCCTGGGTCAGTCTAGTTTACGTGTCCTAAAGTTGATGTTCTTACGTTCAACTAGGGTGGTCTATCGGTAGTTCTAGTGCTACCGGCCCATTTCTGGATACCGAAATACCGGTTCTGCGAATGCCATTAAATAGGTATTCCAGTTTTTACACTTTTTTAGCATAAATTGTTAGAAAAAACATATGGTTGGGTTGCGTGTTCTCATTTTCTCACATCACAACCATCAAAAGGAAACAAGGTGATAAATCCAACAAGTTAATTATTTTGTTGCTGGGGAGACACAAGTGTTTTCCTTTCTCATACCTTCAAAATAATAGAATGATTTTTTGGTTGTGGAGGCACTAAAAATGTTATCGACGAACGATAATAGATAATGTTCCAGGCAGTCTTCACGAAAACATGAACCGCGTTTAAACAAGTGCAGTTTTCCCGTGTGCAAGTTCGCACTCAAACATGCATACTAGATCCAAACCGAGTTCATCATAAACCGAACCAAAATCGCACCCGGTTTGAACACGTGTGTGCCCAAGTTCAAACACACGGGTTTGAACATGGAAGTTTAAACATCAGTTTTAACACAGCATGCTGTTCATCTGTTTATATTGCATTGGTCAAGTGGCTTCTCTTCTTGAGTAGCGGTGATGGCCTAGTGGTAACTCGTTTGGCGTTCACTCAGGGCACTAGTGTTTGAATCCTTGTCTTTGGATTTTTTTAGGAATGGCACATGAATAGTTTTAGTTTTATAAATGCCACTTTTCAGCCCTTGTCAGGTGGTTTGCGCTTGGTCCGATATCTCAATATCACAACAATTTGTTTACTCAACATTTTGCATACAATCTTCAGATATTATTCTTAATGTTCATAACAACTGAATATTATGTGCATTTTCCCGGTAAGACAACCGGCAGCCTCCAATGTAATGATTATTTAAAGTGTCCTTGCGTTTATGTTCTAAACGAGGTAAAATACATAAGTCTCTGTTCGTCTGTCTAAAATGTAGCCCCTAATTATTTTATATCCGTTACATATGCAAGCATGCATTTAGGTTTTTTCCAGCAATAATTCGCGTTTTAGAATAAAACATTTCGCTGTTAGTGGTTCTTTTGGTTTCAGTTAAACGATAAGATGAAACATATAGCAGAAGACACTGAGCATGGACATCTTTTCCTCGTTAGCACACGAAACAGAGAACCGACTGCTATTACCGATAAGCGACACAATATTGCGGCATATCAGTTCCGAAACAAAACGTTATGGTGACGATGTGAAAAGCAACAGAACCTAATGGCCCGTTTACATATGAGCTAGTTTTAGGCGGACAATGTACTATCCGACAATACTAGCGCGATATTAGCACAATGTAAACAGGAATTGCCCTCGCTAATAAGCGTTTACATTGTGCTAATATCGCGCTAATATTGTCGGATAGTGCATTGTCCGCTAGAGCTAGCGCATATGTAAACGGGCCATAAGATGCCAGATCCAGAATTTCGTGAGATTATTCCAATCGTCATTTCTTATTATCCTTTCTTACATACTCTTTAGTATTTGTAGGTAGAATTTGAATATCTAGATCTAGAATCCTTTTCGACTTATTCTCCCGCCGCAGCCAGCATACCTGTCCCATTATTGATATGAAATGCATTTTGGTATGAAACCGGTGTGCTGGCTGTATACATTTCCCATTTTTGTCTGCTATATATTTAGTAGAAGATGCAAATATTGATGAGATTATGTTGCAACATTTCTATCCATCCGCTGTTTTTTAGAACAAAACCGCCGGATATCGTACCATTTTACTGTTTGTATGTTTATTTCTGCAGCAATAATATAGACTAACTCTACAGAGTTTTGAGTAAACGACGCGATTTTTTTGATAACTTGATGAATTCCTTTGTATTTTTAATACGCATTGATTCTATTTCGTTTCTTACATCGTATAATCGGACTGTAGTAACAATTAAATCGTCCACCATAATCCCTAGCAGCACATATGTTCCAACTATGTTACTGCAACTTATATGTGATCGGATTCAGTCACAATCAAGTTGCTTCAACCATTTTGTATGACTTGTGCTGCTCAGGATAGTGACTGAGTAAAAGGGTCTTATCCACCATGCTCTATATTTAGTTTCTAATCAATTTTGCTTCTGCTATCCATATGTGAATTAGCAACTAAAATATTGAAAGACATTCACCCTTATTCTTGTTTACGTACGAACGCGCTTTCGAACGAAAGCTGATGCGCATTCTCGTTTACGCCAGCAAAATCAAATGGGAAAACGATACGAACGAACTGCACTCGTTCGAAAGTTTCGTTCGTCCGTATACAAGAATAGGGGTGATTATTTGTTCAAAAAAGAGTAACATGATCGTTCGTATATGATTTAAAATCACTGATAAACACAACTTTCATTCACTTGTAGAGAGCGTTTTTCGGGATGACGATTTTTACCAAAGAGTGAAATAATATTGATAGACTCGAACACACTGGAGTTTTGCTGAGCCGAACCAATTTAATTGTGGCAGCCACAGCACCGCCTTCGACATAAGCAGCTACCGGAGCCTCCACAGCCACGAAACTTACGGGCATCCTTGCAGCCGCTGAATCACCCACTGTTCAGCATGGCGTAGAAGGATGAGAAATGTGAAACGCATGAATCTTATGTTGTCTTATTGGATATTCCTTGGATTCAAAACAGGAGTTATTTCATTCGATAGTGGAGGAATTAATCCGGTGAGCACGTTCCAATTCATTATTTTTTTATTCTGTTTATTTAATTGGTTTGTAAACTTATAAATTCTTTAAAAAATACAACTAAATACGTACAGGGCATCGTTTACTTCTATTGCCGCGGATATTGTGGGAGTCCCAGATATCCGGTTCAAGCTTTAGCTAGCAACGGTGGCTCTTCTCGGCCTTCTATTCCCTGAGTGGCTATTACGAATAAGGGCGTCCTTGTGGAGTTTTGCTGTACCTGTTATGAACAATTAGTACATCCCACTCCCAACACTTTCTGAAGAAACATTGCTTGCTTCAAAAGTGAATCCTTTTTGTAGTACTAGTCTTCGTAACAAAAAGGGCACCATTATGGAGCATGAGATCTGATCAAATTATTCGTAGTGCTACTTAACCAACACCCCCAGCTGGGTGAGGGATAGAGGATGACACACACACACACACACACACACACACACACACACACACACACACACACACACACACACACACACACACACACACACACACACACACACACACACACACACACACACACACACACACACACACACACACACACACACACACACACACCATGGACGGTCTTTTCCCGCAACATGATTCTACGATGTGGCCGCCTGCACCGTACGAAGATGAAGACCGTGTCACCATTGCAGGTATGCAAGTCTCCAACGACGAGCTGTCATCAGTGGCGAAAGGTCTGAAGAAGAAGAAAGCTCCGGGTCCGGATGGAATTCCAAACGTGGCTTTAAAAACTGCGATACTGGCGTTTCCAGATTTGTTCAGAATGGTGCTGCAGAAATGCCTAGCAGATGGTTACTTTCCGAATAAGTGGAAGATTCAGAAACTGGTGTTACTGCCGAAACCAGGAAAACCGTTGGGGAGTCCAGCTTCGTATAGGCCCATATGCCTGCTGGATACACTGGGGAAGCTTCTGGAAAGGATTATCCTTAACAGGCTGACGCAGTTCACGGAGGGTGAGATCGGCTTGTCGGAGAAGCAGTTTAGATTCCGAAAAGGCAGATCGACGGTGGATGCAATTAAGGCGGTCGTTGAAGTTGCAGAGAAAGCATCCAAGAAAAAGAGGTGCGGCAATCGGTTCTGCGCCGTAGTAACAATTGACGTCAAAAACGCGTTCAACAGTGCCAGCTGGGAGGCCATCGCCGTAGCGCTGCATGGAATGCGGGTTCCTGGCTATTTGTGTAGAATCCTTAAGAGCTACTTCGAAAACCGGATTCTGGTCTACGATACGAACTCGGGGCAGAAGTCGATTAGGGTTACGGCGGGTGTTCCGCAAGGCTCCATACTTGGCCCAATGCTGTGGAACGTTATGTACAACGGAGTGCTAAAGCTGAAGTTGCCCAAAGGCGTGCAGATCTTCGGATTCGCGGATGATGTCGTTCTAACGATAACCGGAGAGTCGCTGGAAGAGGTAGATATGCTGGTGGCGGAGACGACCGACGCAGTTGAAAACTGGATGAATGGGGTCAAGCTGCAGCTTGCTCACCACAAAACGGAAGTGATGCTGGTCAGCAACTGCCGAATCATACAGCGAATGCAGATTATCGTCGGAGAGCACGACATACCGTCCGTGCGGGCTTTGAGACATCTAGGAGTGATGATCGACGACCGTTTGAATTTCAACACCCATGTCGACTATTCCTGCGAGAAGGCGGCAAAGATGGTCAGTGCGCTTGCTAGGATCATGCCTAACGTTGGCGGACCGAGAGGCAGCTGTAGGCGTCTTCTGGCGACCGTATCATCCTCAATACTTAGGTACGGCGTTCCAGCCTGGGGAGCTGCGCTCAAGACGAAACGTAATCGCAGGAAGTTGAATAGCGTGTTTCGTCTAATGGCCATTCGAGTGGCGAGTGCGTACCGAACAATTTCGTCAGAGGCAGTTTGCGTTATCGCAGGGATGATTCCAATCTGCATAACCTTAGCAGAGGATATCGAGTGCTACCAACGGAGAGGTACCAGAAATGTGAGGGAGACGATGAGACTGGACTCAATGGTGAAGTGGCAGCAGGAGTGGGACAATGCAGACAATGGAAGGTGGACCCACCGGCTCATCCCCAATGTGTCGACGTGGGTGAACAGGGAGCATGGAGAGGTGAACTTTCACCTCACTCAGTTCCTATCCGGACACGGTTGTTTCCGCCAATATCTGCACCGATGTGGCCATGCGTCATCGCCATTCTGCCCGGCGTGTATCAACGTAGAGGAGACTCCAGAGCACGTGTTATTCGATTGTCCGAGGTTTGCGGAAGCACGTAGAGGAATGCCTGCCCTAAGCGTGGACAACATCGCAGAGCGAATGTGTCACGATGAAGATACGTGGAATGTGGTAAGCAGAGTCGTGAGGCAAATATTGTCAGAGCTGCAGCGTAGATGGAGAAGGGGCCAGCAAACAAGCGTCGGCTCGGAGGAAAATCCAGCATAGTGAGCAGTGTTGGCCTCGGGTCGTCGGGGCGCCGGTGAACCGGAAGTTTTCTGCCAACCGGAATCGTCGGACCGACTTCGGCACTCGATCAGTCAACCTGTTGAAGAAAGAAGAAAGAAGAAGGAAGTGCTTCGGGTATGTAGGGCACCGCCAGTGCGGACGTTATCCACCACCGGAACTGTCGGACCACCTCTGCAACCCGAAGACGAAGTCGGCGCCAATGCGCGAAAGCGTCCCCTGCGATAGCCGCCGGTAGTCGGGGCACCATCAGTGCGGAAGTTTCCTTCACCGGAACTGGTGGACCACCCTCGACGCCGGGGAAGTCAGGAGGATTCGAGTGAGGAAGTTTGCGGCACGACCGCCGAGGGATCGAGACAATGTAGCAGTGGATCTCAGCAAGCCAGTCGGCGAACTAGCCTAAGCTAGGGGCCGGAATTTTAGAAGAAGTGCATGAGCACAGCCCCCCCCGAAGTAGTCGCAGCATCCAGTGGTCCCGGGGGGATCGAGGCAAGGAGGATAAGGGACCCGGTTTATCCGGGAGGCACATTTTTAGCAGGTCGGGAGGAGCCCATCCCTGTTCGCCTTCGAGCATAGTGTGGATGCTCGAGGTGTCTGTCGCGCAGATTTTTGATGGCCTTTAACCCTTGTAAAAAAAACACACACGCACACACACACACACATACACACAGACGGTCAAGGTGAGGGCACTCACGACGGAGGTGAATCTAAGGGTTAAAGACCTGGACGAGATCACTGAAGTCGAAGAGCTCGTCACGGCACTGCGGCGACAGTGTGAAGTGGAGACGCCCACCGCAGCCGTTCGGCTACGGAAAGGTCCGGCAGGGACGCAGGTAGCATTGGTTCGGCTATCTGCAGCGGACGCCTCCAAGGTAGTCAAGTTAGGGAGCGTCAAGGTGAGGTGGTCGGTATGCCCTGTGCGCATATACGAGCAACCCGAAGTTTGCTTCAAGTGCCTGGAACCGGGGCACAAGCCATGGGACTGCAAAGGCCCTGACAGAAGCAATCTCTGCCGACGCTGCGGATTGGAGGGACATAAGGCACAATGCTGCACGAACCCTCCCAATTGTTTGATTTGTTCCAGCAAAGCTGTGAACAGCAAGCACCCCATGGGGGGTTCAATGTGCCCGGCGTTTAAGCGTGCTGCAAAATCAAAGTGCAGGTAAAGCAGCTGGCTTGCTCGGCTTCGCCCGAGTGTTTGGTGTGCGCAGGTTTAGAGGAAACGGCGGAACACGTGTTGTTCGTGTGCTCACGTTTTCGCGCAATGCGTGACCACATGCTTGCCACATGTGGTCTGGACACTACCCCGGACAACCTAGTCCGGAGGATGTGTAAAGATGAAGTTGGCTGGAATGCCGTTTTATCGGCTATCGTCCAAATCGTCTCGGAGCTACACAGAAGGTGGCGCGTGGACTCGAGGAATGGCTAGTTCAGGCGCAAATAAGAGGTGGTCCAAGGGTTCGGAGTTGGCTTCATGGGTCAAACCGGTGCCCTGTGGTCGAACTTTTATCGAACAAGTGGCCATGCGAAGAACAACATGGTATCGTCGCTTTCGCGGCGTCGGTCAGCCGGGCGGGATCCGAGCCCGAGGACGGAAAGGGGTCCTCGTCAAGGCTGGGGCAGGCGTAGGCCTCACGTCGGCAAGTCCCTCTGTGTGCTGGCGAATAGGCCCTATCGCAGAAAGGTCAATTTGGGGTGCACGCGGCATCATCATTCTTGGTACCAGTCGTGCAGAGGGAAGCAGGCGCGAAGTCGACCCTGCCCACCTTCCGAGGACATAGGGCGTGGTAAGGCCACCTGGAAAGCCGGCAATGCGCTGGCACGATACCATGGTGTTCTTCTAAAAAAGCGAGTCACGATGTTCGATGCTGCAAGGACACGCAGCTAACCTCGAGGGTGCGTCATGCACTGGCCCCCTTTGAAGCATTACTTTCTGGTTGTACCGAAGGGATGATGGGCTTGGCGGCAATGGAAACGGTTTAGCTGGTCGGGGATGCAGTCCTGCCTCCCTCATTGCCTCATTGGAGGTGGCCCTAACCCAGCACTTCCTGGTCAACCCAGGATGTCTGTTGAGCAGATTCCCCCTCCATTGTTTAGGAAGAAAAAAAAACACACATATGCAAGCATGCATTTTGTTTTGTTAGATACGATGGGATTTGCAAATCGTGAATAAAATATAGATGTTGATTCCAAAAAGTTCTAAGACACACTTTTAGTGGGGGAGGGAGGTTGTTAACCAAGAATTCAAATTGATAGAAATTTAAAAAGATAGTAGGGGGTCTGTTCATAATGTATTTTATATTGCTATGAATAAATAATACGCCGATGACATTATGCAATACAAAGAAAATTCACAAACGATGGAGCTCCAGGTCAGAAATGAGCCCACAAATCCTTAAACATAAAAGTCTTATAAACTACATGGCTCTCATAAAAGATAAAATCTCCAATTAGGACAATCTAAAACATTACGAAACTGGAATTAAAGCCCCGTTGATCGTAAGGTTCTTCAAAAAGGTCGAAAACTCTTTCTCCCTGGAATAAAGGAATCTCTATTCTCTATGCAACCCAGAACTTCGCTTCAGATTCTCGGTATATTTATCAAGTACCACCGCAAAGTAAGTAGAATAAATTATCCCCATATAAACGTGTCAGAAAAATCTTATCCCAAAATTTTAGAAATATGAACTTATCAGTTTTCCTAAGAAGAATTGCTTTCAGAACCTCGAAAATGGAATAAAAAGCTCCGCTCAGAGCAGGTTCAAACCTAAGACGTCCTGAATGAAAGGCCTGAATTAAGACCTCACCTCTATAAACGCTTCGTTATGCAAGTGCGAAAAATGTGCACAACATGTTTCAACTTTTTAATCATACCGTCATTGAAGTTTGGTTAAATTATTTTATTCGAGATATCTAGACCAACATTTGAAAAGGGCGTAACAGCCAAAATTTATTCCTTCTGTTTCTTCGTCCACATATATAGCTATATATGTAGACGAAGAATCAGAAGGAATAAATTTATTGTTACTAAATTTATTCCTTCTGTTTCTTCGTCCACATATAAAGCTATATATGTAGACGAAGAATCAGAAGGAATAAATTTTGGCTGTTACGCCATTTTCAAATGATGGTCTAGATATGAATAACAAGACTGGGAAACGTGAAGAATCAACAATAGTTTCCCTAGCAACCCGTTCATTTACCCAAGCGTAGCATTCTCGTGTGCAAGCGCACATGTTTGAACCCAAGTTTAAACTCGATGTTTGAACATTGTACATTGCGCCTGGGTGTATCAGAGTTCAGGCTCGTGTTCAGATTGCTATGTGCAAGTTCGAACATAGCAAGCAATGTTTGATTGGGTGCACAAACTTAGGTGAACATCTCACACATGTTGCACCTTGAAGACTGGTTCCAGGAATCTCGGATGACGAATAATGGCCATGATTTCATTAGATGAACTTATAATCTCATGATTGCCGTAATTCTAGAGTTTGATGTATGTTGGAAAAACAGCAATGAAACAATACTCAATTAATATTTTAGGTTTTTTCACTTTCATCGAATTTGAAGCTCAAATTATAAAAACTTAATTGTCAGTATTCTACTTAGTAGAATCTACTACATCTTTTGATTTGTTATTTGTTATTTGTTTGTTTATTATCCAACTGACAATGATTGTCTCAATGAATATGACTTATTCTATTCTAAATCTATTTGGTAACGTCCGGCGGTACGGAAAACTTCAAGTAGTCGTTGTCGAAACACGTCAGCAGAAACATTGTAGTCAAAGTATGAATTTTTTTTATTTAATTGATGGCAGATTGCACGGACGGGCTCGTTAAAAGCATAATTGCTGTTCCTCGATTCCAGAAAAAGAAAGTTACGATGACGAAGCGGTCTTTCTGGTGCGTATATTTGAATTTGGGCCAGCAATGCTGGACAATCGATGTCACCTGTGAGCAATTTTCCTGCAAACGTTGCTTGAGCGAATCTTCTTCTCACGTCAAGTGGTTCGATTCTCAAAAGACGACATCGCTCATCGTACGGTGGCAAATTCCATTGGTCACGCCAACCAATAAAGCGTAATGCACACCGCACAAATTTTTTTTGAACGGCTTCTATTCGAGCAATCCAATTGGCTTGAAAAGGACACCAAACAACAGCATTCGATTCCAATAAAGATCTCACAATCGAGCAATAGAGAGACCTGAGGCACATCGGATCCCTGAACTCATCAGCGATTTTGAACATAAAGCCAAGTTGACGATTAGCTCTGGTCACTATATCGTTATAGTGGACACGGAATGTGAGGGCACTGTCCAGAATAACACCAAGGTCCTTAACTTGCTGAACCCGAAGAAGAGTCTGTCCGTTGAGGACGTAGTCGAATGTGAATGGCTGATTTTTCCGATGAAACGAGATAATGTTGTATTTTTGATACTTAGTCTTAGCAAGTTTCTTGAGCACCACTCAGCAAAGATGTTTATCATGTTTTGTAAATAATAGCAGTCGGAGTAACATTTTACTATTTTGACTATTTTTGTGTCGTCTGCGAGGCGTCATTTATGAAAATAGAAAATAGAAGAGGCCCAAGATTACTGCCTTGCGGGACTCCAGAATTATTGACAAACAGTTGGGATTCCGAACAACCTATTTTTACGCTGACTGAACGGTTTCGCAAGTAGGATCTAAACCAGTCTACGCTCCTTGAAGATGCTCCGAGTCTCTCCAGTTTGGCAAGCAGAATTCCGTGGTCAACTGTGTCGAACGCTGCCTTCAAATCCATGTATGCAGCATCAACCTGCCAACCTAAGTCCATGCTCCGTAAGCAGGAGGAAGTAAACTGTATCAAATTCGTGGATACAGAACGCTTCGGGTAGAATCCGTGTTGATCTTTGTCGATGTAGTTTTTGCAACACCTAAATAGGCAATCATCCACTATTATTTCAAATAACTTGGAGCAAGAGCACAAGGAAGTAATTCCCCGATAGTTTGCAATATCGCGTTTGTCTCCTTTTTTGTGAACCGGAAACATGAAGGAAAATTTCCAGTGTGTCGGGAACTCACTACGCTGAACTGACAGGTTAAATAGCATTGCTAATGGTTGGCTCAAAACGTCTTTGCATAGCTTTAGCACGGATGCGGGTATTCCGTCGGGACCTGGAGCGAACGATAGCTTCAATTTCTGCGTTGCTGCTATCACCATGTCAGCTGTAATGCGGGGAAGTTCAAAGTTGAAGACATCGCCTGGCATATCAACGATTGCATCGTCCACTTGCACTTCAGATGCGGAAAATGCGTTGAAAACGCGTTGGAAATGACGTGCAAATAGATTGCATTTCTCGCGTTCATTGTTGGCCGTCGTGTCTCCTAGAAACATTGAGCATGGCAGTCCTGATTCTTTCCTCTTCTCGTTCACGAATGACCAGAATCTCTTGGGATTAGCACGAAGACTAGCTTCCGTTCGCTTCACGTACCGATTGTACTGGGAGTGGTTATAGTTACGGTGGCACTGGCTAGCAACATTGAATAATCGTTTGTAATAAGTTGATCGTGAATTACTGTATTTTCGGAGAGCAGCTGATCGTTCTCGCTTTAGTGTCCGTAAACGGGAGTTAGACCATGGCGGTTTTTGTGGAGGTCTGCGAGCTGGTGCAACAAGGAAAATTGCCTCTTCTACCTTGTTACAGAAGTAATCCACAGCGTCGTTGATATGACTGGATGTTTCAATAACGCCAATCGATTTCAGAAAGCGCGTTGCTCAGTGCACTGTAGTCGATCCGCCGAAAATCCAATGAATAGTTTTCGGGAGACTGTTCAAACACTATAGAAGGCAAATTTAATGACAAAGTTAGGGCGGGGTGGTCAGCGTCAAGATCAACCAACGACTAAATGATGATGATGATGATGATGGTCCCGCCACATACCCTACAAAGGTTTGAGCTAGACGATTTATCTTTAAGATAATTAATAATGATCAATTTTAATCAGATTTGGCAAACAATAAACGATCCGATTATTTCCACAGATATAAATAACATTAAAATATAACATCGCTATACAGCAAAAAACATAAGTTAGTAAAAAGAAACAGTTGAATTCCACCACAGAGTTTTGCAAGCATCATCAGTGGTACAGCGAGCCCGATTAAGTTACAAAACTTGTGATACCTCTCGCATGATGCCAAAAGTTTCGTCAAGAAGCGCGTACTCAAACTATTCTCGCTAGTACCAATCAATTTAATTTACTCGAAAAAATTCAAAACTTGTGTTACCTCTCCGTAGATACCAAAAGTCTCGATAAAATCGCGTTCTATCTGAGAGCTCACTACTTTTCATAGTATCCTTCAAACAGTTCCAAATGTTTCAAGTATTGATCATAAAATCGTAAAAAGTCATTTATACCTGTATTCGCGCGCGATTCTCAAACATTTGTCAATAAATAAAATACCATCATCATCATCGAGGCGAACAAAAATAGTCTATAAGCGCCCTAATGAAATAAAAAATCATTTACATTGTTCAAGAAAAGATATCCGTTATCACAAACTTCGTCAAGATACACAATTAGTCAATACCAAAACTTAAATGTATGACTGTTTAAAAAAACAGCTTTTACGTGTGAAATACAAAGTCTCTTGAACTGTGATAGTGTCCTTGCACGCTTGATGTGTATAGGCATCGAATTGAATACGTTTATTCCTTTATAAAACAATGAATTTTGTGAAGCTCCATACAAAAAATAAGGTGTTCTTATTTCATCCGCGTTTCTAGTATTATATCTATGAATGTCACTTCCTCTTTCAATTCGATTACACAAATATCGGGGCAGCAATCCATTTATTATTTTGAAAATGAACACCATAGTTAAATAAACAATTCTTTGCTTCACTGATAACCATTGTAAAGCGTCCAACAAAAAGGAGGTGATGATGATGATGATGATGATGATGATGATGATGATGGTCCCGCCACATACCCCTACAAAGGTTTGAGCTGGACGAGTTATCTTTAAGATAATTAAATAAGATCAATGTAATCGGTTTTGCAAACAAACGATCCGATTGTATATACAGATATAAAATCCAAAATAAAATTCCATACTGTACAGCAAAAAAATTGGTAAAATGAACTAAAGAACTACACCTAGAATTTTTGTAATCAACAGTAGTGATACATGGAGCTCATCAAAAGCTAAACTTGTGAAACCTCTCGCACAGATTTCAAAAGCTCCGCCAAACATCGCGTTCTTTTCACAAACCAATATCGCAATCTAAAACTCACATGTATCTGAACATGGATCATTAGGTTCGACAACCAAACATCAAAACTTGTGTAACCGCTCCGTCGATAACAAAAGTTTCGGAACAACCGCGAGTGCAAAATAATCTACCAGAAGGCTTACTACTAATTCAAGAGCATGATTCAACAGTTCATAAATTCAAAATCATTCATATCTGTAATCCGCGCGCGATGCTCAAACTTTTGTAGACTACACAAAGAAAGGTTCAAAAATAAACTACGTCAATAAATTAAAATCCATCATCATCATCGAGGCGAACGTTATAGCTTATTAATGCCTCAATAAATAATAAAATAAAAAATGGTTCATAAAAATCATCCGTTGTTAAAAACTTCGTCAAGATACATGTGTTAACGGGTAAAAAAATTGCCGGGTAGCTGTTCAAAAGGCAGCTTTGACGTGTGAAATACATTGTCTCTTAAACTGTGTTAGCGTGACTGCACGTTTGATGTGTGAAGGCATCGAATTGAAAACATTTATACCTTTAAAAACAAAGAGTTTTGTGAAGCGCCATACAGAAAATAGGGTGTTCTCACATTATCCGCGTGTCTAGTATTATAACTATGAATATCACTTCCTCTTTCAATTCGATCACACAAATATCGAGGCAGTAAACCGTTTATTACTTTAAAAATGAACACCATAGTCAAGTACACTATTCTTTGCTTCACTGACAGCCATTGTAAGGCGTCCAACAGGAAAGTTGAGGAAGTGAATCTATCACATTTTAAAATCAAACGCATTATTTTATTTTGTAAGCGCTGCAATCTCGATATTTGTGTTTCGTTAGCCAAGAAAAGGATGGAAGGGCAAAAATCCAGATGAGGAGAGATGATTGATTTATACAAGAGTATTTTGCTACCAATAGTCAAATCGTGTTTTAATCGACAGAGCATTCCATACTTCTTGGCTATTTTCTTGATAACATTGTCAATATGTATGTCAAATTTTAGCTTGTCATCAATAATCACGCCAAGATATTTAATATCGCGGACGCGATCAATTGTCTCATCATCAATTTTAACAGAGACATCCTCATTTACTCGGGTTCGCGAAATTACCATGTATTTTGTTTTATTAATATTCAATTTCAATTGCTTGTATTTCAACCATCTACTTAGAGAGTGTAAATCCTCGTTCAAGCGTGAAACGGCATCTGCTAAATTTTTAGCTGCAATGAATATCACGGTGTCATCAGCAAAAAGATTTATATCACAAAATCGTAAGACTCGTCGCATGTCATTTATATACATAATGAATAAAATAGGCCCTAATACACTTCCCTGTGGCACTCCTAGCGTGTTCTCCACGGGACTAGAAACAGAATCATTAAAAGCAGTCCTTTGAGATCTGTCAGCCAAATAGCTTTCAAACCAATTGTATGCAGATCCCGAAATTCCAAAGCGCTTGATTGTGCTCAACAATAAGGGCCGAGAAATTGTCTCAAAAGCGCGTTTTAGATCCAAGAACACAGCAACAATCGTATCTTTACGCTCTACATTTTCCTTACATTTAGCTAATACCAAGTTCAATGCGGTTTCACAAGAATGACCTTCTCGATATCCCGATTGTTCCGGTATCAGCAAGTTATTTCTATTCAAATACTCAAGCAGCTGGCCTTTTACTACAAGTTCCAAAATTTTCTCTAATGTGTGCAACATATTGATAGGACGAAACTCTTCGGCTTTAATCGTCCCAGCAACTTTTTGAATCGGAATTACTAGAGATTCCTTCCAAAACTTGTGGCACGTGCCCAGTTCGTAAAGATTCATTTATAAGGTCCAGCAAGTTGTGTCCGATGACATCAAAGCAGTCTTGTATTACCTTGGCATTAACATTATCGACTCCAGCCGTTTTTCCAATTGAAAAGCAAATATTTTCAAGTTCTTCTAATGTTATTGGGTGAAATCCATCAAATCTACAATTAAAATTAATCGGCTGTTTTATTTCGTCAGGCTCATCAACTAACTCAATTGACTGGTTAATCAGTGAGACACTGTTGACGAAATATTGATTGAATTTATCTGCAATAACTTGTTCTGACTGTTCTACTGTGCCATCGAAGGTTATGGATCGCGGTTTGCTACTATTAGGTTTTAACAAGGATTTCAAAATTTTCCATAACTCTTTGCTGTTGTTTTGATGCTGATCAATTTTCCTCTGAATATATTCGCATCTCGTTTTTTCAACATATGCGAATATTTATTACGCGCGACCTGATACCTTTTCCAATGAATAGCATTATTACTTCTACAAAATTTTCTGTACAATTTGTCCCTTTTACGTTTGAATCGTAAAAGATCCAGATTGTACCAGCTGTTCGAGTTTTTCAGAGATACATATTTATGTTCTATTAGATTATTGGTACAGGTTTTCAAAACGTCAGTAAGAACAGCTGATTTTTGATCTAACGAACCGACGTTTGATTGAAAATCCACGTTTCTTGCGGCAAGACCCGAGATAGCTTGTTTTGAATATTTTCTCCAACACTTTAATTTGATAAGATCACTATTATTATCACTATTATCATCTACGTTAATTACTAGAGTTTCATGATCGGTTATTTTCAAATCACAAATCGTTACCGTACTAACGGAATCGAAATTAGAATATACATGATCAATTAAAGTTCTACTGTGCTGAGAAATACGTGTGTAATCGAAGACCTTTTGTTTCAAATCAAAAAGTCTGCTAACCGTTTCAAATGATTCGAATTATGGATGTCACACCAATTGATATTAAAATCGCCAGCGAGTATATTTAATTTACTAGGATCTATGAACATCTCCAACCAGTTCTCCAAAATTTCAACAAATCGCTGGTCATTTGAACTGGGAGAGTGATATAAAACTCCATAGTTACCCATCTTCATGCCACGTTCAACTGCAATGCCTAAGAACCAGTTACCATCACAAACTTCGTTCAATTGAAGCTTGAATTGAACCGATTCTTTGACATAAATAGCAACACCGCCAGTGTGTCTTGAATGTGATAAACAAGCAGCTACACTGTAACCCGGGATACTGTACTGTTCGAAAGAATCACTGTCAACGATATGCGTTTCAGATAAAAAGACTAAAATGGACGTTTATCTTCTACAAGCTGACGTAATGCAACGTAGTTTGTAGAGAGACCTGCAATGTTCAAATACAAAATATCGAATTTATTTACATTCATACTAGAACTTGGTTGCTATTCATTGAAATGCAAGCTGCTCTTTTGCGATCAACTACTCTTTTATACACTTTGCATTCAGTACTGCATGCTCCGTGTTTAACGTCCAAATTCGTTTTACGTTCTTGATTCATTTTATTACAATTAACACATTTCAATACAGATGACGTGCATTCAGATGTCTTGTGAGGTCCACTGCACTTAGAGCACGCGATAGCGTTTTGCAATCTGTGCTCATGTGCCCAAATTCTCCACATTGGAAACACCTAAGAATACTAATCTCAGGAACAACAAGGCACCGATCAAACCTTATATTTACTTTCTTCGCGGTCAACAAACAGCTATGACTGTCTTTATCGACTTCAATCACAACGTTGTACTTGTTGTATTTGAAACGAGGATTTTCAAACACCCGTATTACTTTTACATCATTGATAGCGATGTCTTCATTCTGATCTTTTAAAATCTGAATGAAGTCATCGGAGGAAAGTTTCTCGCTCATGCCCATCACTTTTAACCTTGGCACCGATGAGGGAACAACAGCATTGTAATTTTCACCCAACTCGCTTTGAATGCCTTCTTTCACAACATTAATACTATATCCTGTTGCACACTCAGCAATAATAGAGCCGTTTTTCCCGTTTCTAAAGTTACTGATTTTGTGTGTTTTTGGATTTAATTTGGTGGTCAAAAATTTCCGAGTATCATCGCTACTCTGGTTGGACTCTTTCGGTTTTATCACTATAACCGGACGAGCCTTACGAACAACCTTCACATCATTAGCGGTCGTACTTTTGTCTTAGCTTTATTACTACTATTACTTTTCATTCCAGTGCAGTTCGTCTTAACGTTATCCGCGAAACTATCTTTTTCATTAAATACATCATCAGACGCGTCGTCTGCTTCCTGAACCTTTCGCTTTTTACCTCTGGGATTAAGTGCCGACTCCGAAGTCGAACGAGATGAACCTTGCATTACATTCATTGCAGCTACTTTACTGCGCGCATCAAATTGTAAAAATGAACCTTTCATGTTTTCCAACTCATTTCCAATTAAATCCCGAAAACCAGAGACTGCATTGTCTAAGGCATTTTGTACCTTTTTCCCCAATTGCTCCATCCCGTCTTTTAACGCGATGTTTATCTGAGCAGCAATATTGTCTCGAATACCACCGATCGAATCAGAGAGTGAAGAAATCTTCTTCATCTCTTCTTCCAACTTTTGTGTATTCGAGAACAGAATATTCTGCTCGCCACAACACTGGCTTGATAAACATTGATCACACTTGAACACAACATTTACATTCTCCGTGACCAGCTTTGCCAATGGTTTGGTCATGGAAGTGCACTTGTAGTGGTACACTTTAGCGCAACCACAACCCGAACAACTCATAGGCAAATCGCTGGGCAGGACCCCATACCGCACTCACTGCACTCAACCATCTCGCTACTACCTTCACACAGCTCAAACGGTACCAATGCAGACGACACAAAACACAAAGAAACAATAAAGGCGCAAAATGTTACCGGCCGCCAGCTGCTGCTGGGGCAGAAAATCCACAATTAAACGAAAATAACCAGCAGCGACAACCTGTCGGCTAGTTATTTCGATGCAGAAAACACTTGGGCACGCAAAGGAAATGTATTTCCCGCGGCACTTGATCAATTTCACACGTTAATTGATTTTTATTTATCACTGCACTGCAGAAACAAACTACACCGTTCACCGTTTCACCAAATAAGGAGGAAGTGAATCTATTACATCTCAAAATCAAGCGCATAACTTTGTTTTGCAAACGCTGTAACCTCGATATTTGTGTTTCATTGGCCAGAAATAAAATGGAAGCGCAAAAGTTCAGGTGAGGAGAGATGATTGATTTGTACAACTGTATTTTACTCGCAACAGTTAATTCGTTTTTTAATCGACATAAAATTCCATACTTCTTGGCTATTTTCTTGATGACATTGTTGATATGAGAATCAAATTTCAATTTATCATCAATAATCACGCCAAGATATTTAATTTCCCGAACGCGATCAAGTGTTTCATCATCAATTTTAACAGAAACATTATCAATGAATCGATTTCGCGAAATTACCATGTATTTAGTTTTACTTATATTCAACTTCAACTGTTTGTACTTCAACCATCTACTTAGAGAATGCAAATCTGTATTCAAGCGTGAAACAACATCATCGATATTTCTAGCTGCAATGAATAATACTGTGTCATCCGCGAAAAGATTAATGTTACAAAAACGTAAGACCCGTCCCATGTCATTAATATACATAATAAATAAAACGGGCCCTAATACACTTCCCTGTGGAACACCAAGATTACTTTCCATGGGATTTGAAACACAATCATTAAAAACAGTCCTTTGGATTCTGTCAGACAAATAGCTTCTGAACCATTCATACGCAGAACCTGAAATTCCAAAGCGCTTGATTTTTTCCAACAATAAGGGCCTAGAGATTGTTTCAAAGGCGCGTTTAAGATCCAAAAATACAGCAATGATAGTATCTTTACACTCCATGTTTTCTTTCCATTTGGCTAACACTAAGTTCAATGCGGTTTCACAAGAATGTCCTTCTCGATATCCTGATTGCTCTTGTATTAACAAGTTATTATTATTCAAATATGTTACCAACTGGCCTTTCACAACAAGTTCTAATATTTTATCTAATGTGTGCAACATGTTGATGGGACGAAACTCTTCGGCTTTAATCGTTCCAGCAACTTTTTGAATAGGAATTATAAGAGATTCCTTCCAAACCTGCGGCACGTGCCCGGTTCTCAAAGATTCATTAATAAGGTCCAGCAGTTTGTGTCCAATGACATGAAAACAATCTTGTATAACTCTAGCGTTAACGTTATCAACTCCAGCCGTTTTGCCCAAAGAAAAGCATATATTTTTAAGTTCATCAAAAGTAATTGGGTGAAAACAATCAAATCTACATGTACTATTAACCGGCTGTTTTATTTCATCAGGCTCATCAACCAAATCGATAGACCGATTAATCGATGAAACACTATCGATGAAATAATCGTTAAAATTGCAAGCAATTACTTGTTCTGAATTTTCTAATGTGCCATTAAAAGTTATGGACCGCGGATTGGAACTATTAGGTTTCAACAAAGATTTCAAAATTTTCCATAACTCCCTGCTGTTATTCTGATGCTGATCAATTTTCCTCTGAATATAATCACAACGCGTTTTTTTCAACGATTGTGAATACGTGTTCCGCGCATTCTTGTACCTGTTCCAATTGTTACAACTATGTCTTCTCAAAAATCTATTGTACAATTTATCTCTTTTACGTCTTAGACGCAGAAGATCTAAATTGTACCAGCTGTTCGAGTTATTTAAAGTTACAAATTTATGTTCAATTAACTTATTGGTACTTGTTTTCAGAACGTTCGTTAGAACAGCTGATTTCTGATCTAAGTTTCCGGAAATATCCTGAAAATCCACGTTTCTCGTAACAAGATCCGAAACAGCTTTTTTCGAATATTTCCTCCAACACTTCAATTTAACAAAATCATTTTCGGTTATATCATTATTTTCTATATTTATGACTAATGTTTCATGATCGGTTACTTTTAAACAAATATCTGTAACTGAGTTTACAGAATCAAAGTTAGAATATACATGATCAATTATAGTTCTACTGTGTCGGGAAATACGCGTGTAATCAGCAACTTTTTGTTTCAAATTGTAAAACTCAGTCAGACGCTTTAAATGATTTGAATTTTCGTCACACCAATTAATATTAAAATCACCAGCAAGTACATTTAGTTTACTAAAATCGATAAAAATTTCTAGCCAGTTCTCTAAAATTTCAATAAAACGCTGGTCACTCGAACTGGGAGAATGATATAAAACACCATAATTACCCTTCTTCATGCCACGTGCAACTGCAATGCCTAAGAACCAATTTCCTTCACAGGCTTCGTTGATTTGAAGCTTGAATTGAACCGATTCTTTGGCATAAATAGCAACTCCGCCAGTGTGCCTTGAATGTGATAAGCAAGCAGCGACTTTGTATCCCGGTATACTGTACTGATCAAATGATTCATACTCTACAATATGCGTTTCTGCTAAAAATACCAAAAATGGACGTTTTTCTTCTACAATCGTACGTAGAGCTACGTAGTTTGTAGACAAACCAGCAATATTCAAATACAAAACATCTAATTGGTTCACATTACTACTGGAACTTGGTTGCTATTCATTGAAACGCAAGCCGCTTTTCTTTTGATCAAACAATTTCTTGTAGATCTTACACTCAGTACTAAATGCTGGATGATTGACGTCCAACTTCATGTTACGTTCCCGATTCATTTTTAAACAATTAACGCATTTCAATACAGTTGACGTGCACTCAGAAGTTTTGTGACTATCGCTGCACTTAGAGCACGCAATGTGGTTTTTACATTCTGTACTCATGTGCCCAAATTCTCCACATTGGAAGCATCTCAAAACATTAATCGCGGGTACAACAAGGCACCGGTCGAACCTTACATTAACCTTTTTCGCGGTCAACAAACAGCTATATGTATCTTTGTCTACTTCAATTACGGCACTAAATTGCTTGTACTTGAAGCGTGGATTTTCATAGATATTTACTACTTTTACATCATTTATTGCGATGTCCTCATTCTGACTTTTTAGAAAGTCGATGAAGTCATCGGAGGAATATTTATCGCTCATACCCAACACTTTCAATCTTGGCACCGATGTTGGAACAACAGCAGTGTAGTTTTCACCCAAATCGTTTTGCATGCCATTTTTCACCACATCTACATTGAAACCAGTTGCACACTCTACAATAATGGAGCCATTTTTCCCGTTCCGAAAGTTACTTATCTTGTGTACTTTTGGATCTAACGTAGTATTCAAAAATTTTCGAGTGTCGTCACTACTCTGATCGGACTGTTTCGGTTTAACCACAATGACGGGCCGAGTCTTACGTTCTTTCGCCTGTACAACTTTAGTTGCTTTAGGAGCACTTTTCTTATTTTTCCTTCTAACTACCGTAACAAAAGGAACATCGTCTTCGAAAACATCGTCATTATTATTAATTAAATCATCATCAACATTAACAAAATCGTCATTACTATTACTAATTTTCCGTTTTTTGCGCGAACTGCAAGTTGATTCAGAATGACTCAACCTAGACGAGACCTTCGTGTTCTTCATTGCAGCTATTTTAACTTTATCCGAATTAAATTGAAAAAATGAACTAGTCATAGTTTCCATTTTTTTATTAATCATTATCTCAAGTCCGTTAATCGATTCCTTAACATTTCGGACAATTTCATCCATACCGGTCATCAACGCGTTGCCTATCTGAGCAGACATTTGATCCCGAATGTCGACAATAGAGTCCGAAAGAGAAGAAATCTTCTTCATATCTTCCTCTATTTTGCCGGCATCCAGTGTCACTTTATTCTGCTCGCCACAACTTTGGCTAGACAGGCATTCATCACACTTGAAGAACACATTAACATTCTCCGTGATCAATCTTGCTGCTGCTTTATTTTCCAACGAGCTACAGTGCGCATGGCAATATCGCTCACATTGGAAGCAGAGCAAAGGGAATGCATTGATCGCTATCCCCACTTTGCACTTGTAGCACTCCATTGCCTATGCCTTTACACAGCAGTGGACGCGCTGCATGCAAAGGCACACAGAGAGACAATCAAAAACAATAAAAATTTAACCACAGCCGGCTGACGAAATCGCCGTTATGGCTTCGTTCGCTACAGCTGTGGCGCGTAAAAAACACAAAATTAAACAGATACAAGGTGTGGAGATGATTTATCTCCTACTTATCCTGTTACAAAACACTTATGGGCACACGTTAAAACAATTTTTTTCGCGGCACTTCACCAATTTCACACGTAATTAATCAAACCCCAACCTGGCACGGCAAAACAAACTGCGCCATCACTACCGTGTCAATGATGTCAGGATCGGACTCACAGCATGGTCTATCTCCATATTAGGGGCGGCTGATCATCGTCGAAGTGTCAGACGAGGGACTCAAAAGCACTATTGCACCATGGTCCACCGAGGAATAGAGAAGAATGGTCCTCCGGATTTGAGGTTTGGTGTAGCTTCTAAGCAGCCTTTAAAAACATACGAACGAACAATCAACAGAAAGTACGACTGGAACCATCGGCGAAGACACTGCGACGAAAGGACTCGATTGGAAGCTCAGTTCGTGGAACTGCAAATCTCTCAACTTCATCAGACACACCATACTCGCCGATATGCTCAAGGACCGTAGTTCGGCATCGTGGCACTGCAGGAGGTTTGTTGGAAGGGATCACCATGGTGCGAACGTTTGAAATAATCCCATCTACCAGAACTGCTGCAACACACATGCGCTGGAACGGCTCCAGTGATGGGCGATATGCAAGGAGCGCGTGATGGGTGGCATGCCATCAACGAGAGATGTGCACTGAGGATAAGGCCGTTTCTTCAACTAGCATCAATCAACGTCCATGCCCACACGGAAACACTGAAAAGACGCTTCTATGCACAGCTGGAGACGTGATGGAAGCTGCCCAGCGACGTCAAAATCATCGTGACGATGAACGCTCAGGTTGGCCAGAGAGGTTTAGACGACTATTGAAGTACACGCCACCGGCTGACGAACAAAAGCCTACGACTGTGATTTCGCCCGCCTCGGAATATGCAGCCATTCCAGCATTCCTTCGCCACTCACACCTCCTTAATGGTACACTAGGTCTGCCATGGCGAGCGTCACGGATGACACGTTCTGATTGATGGACGCATTCTCGGCATAACTCAGCGGGACATATCGTGCGTTACATCGCTCTGACTGGACTTCGGACGATGGTTAAACTGCCCTTTAACTTATCCGTGCTGCCGCCTGGAACCGAAGGCGCGACAGGGCCCGCCTGGGAAGCAGTGTTACGATAGACAGGGGATACCTTCGAGGTGGTCGAGGAATTCGTCTACCTCGGATCCTTGCTAACGGCTGACAACAACGTTAGTCGTGAAATACGAAGGCGCATCATCTGTGGAATTCGGGCCTACTACGGGCTCCAGAAGAAACTGCGGTCGAAAAAAATTCGCCACCGCACCAAATGTGTCATGTACAAGACGCTTATAAGACCGGTTGTCCTCTACGGACATGAAACATGGACAATGCTCGAGGAGGACTTGCAAGCACTCGGAGTATTCGAGAGACGGGTGCTTAGGACCATCTTTGGCGGTGTGCAAGAAAACGGTGTGTGGCGGCGAAGAATGAACAATGAGCTCGCCCAACTCTACGGCGAACCCAGTATCCAGAAGGTAGCTAAAGCCGGAAGGGTACGATGGGCAGGACATGTTGCAAGAATGCCGGACAGCAACCCTGCAAAGATGGTGTTCGCTTCCGATCCGGCAGGTACGAGACGGCGTGGAGCGCAGCGAGCGAGATGGGCAGACCAGGTGCAGAACGACTTGGCGAGCGTGGGGCGTATCCGAGGATGGAGAGATGCGGCCTCGAACCGTGTATTGTGGCGTCAAATTGTTGATTCAGTGTTATCTGTTTAGATGTTAACTAAATAAATGAATGAATGGAATGGGGAAGTAGACTAACCAACGCAAGAGGTTACAGTATGTTGGAAGCTCTAGCAAAACTGGATGTTAAATTGTGCAACGTGGGGCCATCCAGAAACCACGTGGTCATATTTTTGAAGATTTTTAACCCTTCTCTCCCCATGTGGCTTATCGTGGTCATTTGGCAGAACCCCTCCCCCTTTGACCACGTGGTTTTTTTTCAAGTAATTTTTTAAACCTTATATAACTATATGGTTAATCCGATCAATTTTAAAGATGGACAATTTTAACTGATTCAAAATCAAACTAAACCCAGCATGGAAATTATAAATTTTCTTGAATTCGAATATTTTGATTATGTTATCAAGTTGTAATGTGTATCAGGTATTAGTATAACTAGAACTCGCACACCTTCGATGCATCAGGAGGGAACAAAAAAATGTGAACTCGCGAATATGTTATACAAATTTGTAATGGTTTAGAAATATTCCAAAATATCCCTATATTTTTAATTTTTTTTATTTCTTCAATGGTGATTTTTTTAAAATAATTGTGAAGTTCACCACTGAATATCCCTATAGATTCTTAAGAGTATTTAGGATATTCCGTAGCTCTGGAGGTACTGGAAATTCTTAAGATATATTAACCTCAGCGAAGCATCAGAACTGAACTGAAGGTTTTTCTAAGGGCATACAAGTTTTATTCAGAATCTCAAAACTCTCTTCATTATGCCAAGATTCTATGATTCTAATCAGAACCGTAACACAATGTCCTTAATATTCCTTTGCCTGAATTATACAGTTTTGGCTTAAAATGCAAGTTTTCATTTTAAATCTACAGTCTTTGATATCTTTGGGTTCCTTTTGATATTCTAGAATTTTTTGTTATATTTTGGTATTTAACCCTTTCAAGACGATTTTTCAAATATATTTAACGTATGTACATATTTGGGGTTTACGCTCGATATTGCCAAAACTAGTATAGAAAGAACTAAAAAGTCGTACTTTTTTCGGGTGTCATAGGCCAAACTGCTCTGAAGTACATATCCTCGAAAGTATCAAAATCATGTCAAGAAACAAAATGTCCTAAGACATGATATTGCGGAGTTTTGAAACGACCCGATCAACCAAGTCCTGAACGATGTATCCGTGCATCGCTAATCATCCAAGCAGGTCCATTGAGCCAATGCGATTTCATTTATTACTTTCAAGACCTTCCATGAGTCAATGTTCTAAGATACGATATCGACTGAAATGAAACTCAGCCTAAAAATTAAAAAAAAAATCCAATAACGATTAGGAAATTTCCAATAAAGAAATCATGGAATTAGCAATAAAAAAATATCAAATTTTCTATAAATAATGCAAAATTTCCATAAACAATTAAGAATTTTCCACAAAACAAAAATAAATTAACACTTTTAAAACCAAAAAATACAAACATAAAATAAGAATTTTCCATAAAGAAATCAAAAATATTACAAAATTTTCAACAAAATAAATATTTTTTTAACCAAAAATTAAAACCTTTTCATGAAAAAATCAATAATGAGCATTGAAAAAAAGGAAATTTTCAATCAAAAAATATATAAAAGCAATAAAATTAAGCATTTTTCCATAGATTAACCCTTCTTTAAAAGCGTTTGAAGTTCATGGAAAATTGTATCAATTTGGTTGCTTTTCTTTCTTATTTTTTATTGCTCATTATTGATGTGAAAGCAACCAACATTGCCCAGATGTTGCAAATGTCACAATGAACTATTTGCAGCACCGCACTCTAGATCAATTTCCGTGCATTTGTTTTCTTTTCCTCAACAGCTGACCAAAATTGTATTTTAATGACTTTTACATTTCCCGTTAAATTCACTAACTTTTTGTATATACAAACATTGCGGATCCCAAAACGAATCGATTAGGGAAAATCTTGCAGATCAGTCAACCCGTTCATGAGTTAAATCGTCAGGAAGGAAATCTCAACTCATTTTTATTATATAGAGATTATGTATAGAAAAAATATTTATTTTTTGAAAATTTTGTAATTGGTTATTGTTAATATTGACTTATTCATGAAAATTTTGTCTTTTTTGTTGAACATTATGATTTCTTTATGGAAAATTCTTATTTTACAATTGCAGTTTTTGCTTTCAAAAGTGCTAATTTATTATTGTTGAAATTTTTTTCGGAATTTACGCTGGAGTTGTTTTGATTTTTTTTTCATTAACAATTTGTAGCAAAATTTCCAAGCAAAATTTTTCACAGAGAATTGTTCAAAAATCATTCGGAATGCCAGCACTTTATCAGGATTGTATGAAGTAAAGTCAAAGTTTTTACAGGCATTTTCTTTACTGGATTTTTCCTGAATATCCACAAGAAATTCTTTTGAAGTTTTTTTCTTGGATTATTGTAAAAACATGAACATTTTTCAAAATTGTAGCTGCAGTCCGCTAATGCAAAAGTGTTTGCGGCGTGATGCCAAAAACCATCTGCGGCGATGGTGCGACGGATTTTTTCTTTATATTTTCCCATTTTCCCTTTCCAATTTTTTTTTTTGTGGAAATTGAGACTGAATCGCAACCTGTTTTTTCGTTTATTTTTTTTTTATAGAAATGGGCTAAGGCTAAGATGGTTAAATAACGCAGATACGCATCGACGTTGCGACCGACGCTGCGTTACCGGTTATTTTCGATGCACACCTACGTCTTTTCAACGCTGAGTTGAAAAGACGCTACGTGGGCATCGGTTCTAAGATGCGCTTTGCGTTTAATGATTTGTATTTTTTACACCGCTATTGTTATTCACCAAAAACTTTTCGTATAAAAAAAGACCACGTGGTTCGAGAGCAACACCCCCCTCCCCCCATGTGGCTTATCGTGGTCATTTTGCAAACCCCCCCCCTCCCCCCATATATGACCACGTGGTTTCTGGACGGCCCCTAACTAACGTTCGCACATTCCGCAAAGATGGCCGAGAATCCATCATCGACGTAACATTTTGCAGTTCGTCGCTAATGGGGAATGTGAACTGTAGGGTCAATGAAGGTTATACCCATAACGACCATCAGGCGATCCAGTATAGTGTTGGCCATAGGTGGCCTACGGCAATGCATAGGTCACAAGCCTGCGAGCGTATGTGGATGATAAAAGCGCTCGATAAAATCCTCTTAGTTGAGGTACTTCGTGCAGAAAATATTGCCCCAGATATGGATGCAGGTCAGCTAATGGATACATTAGTAAGAGCATGTGACGCTTCAATGCCGAGAAAGTTGGAACCACGAAACATTCGTCGTTTAGCTTATTGGAACAACTCAGCCATCTCCGCGCTGTTTGTCTCAGAGCAGACGCGTTAAAAGAGCACGTACCGAAGCAATCAGCAATCAGGGAGGAACGTAAGGTGGCGCTCCAAGAGGCCCGGACCGCTTTCAAAAACGAAATGGGGTTGTCCAAGACCAAGAGTCAATTCAGATTCCGGAAAGAGATATCAACGGTCGACGCAATTAACACAGTCATTGAAAGTGCAGAGAATGCGTCTAAACAGAAGAGGAGAGGAATCGGTATCAATGTGGTGTGTTACACCATATTGAATCGGTATTGCGCTGAAGTGACAATTGATGTGCCAGTTGGGGCGACCTATAGCTGCAGCACTGCAGCGTATGCATGCTACTGGCTATTTGATCAGGATTTTGCAGAGTTATTTTAAGAATCTGCTCCACGAAACAAAAGTTGGGCAGAAGTCGTTTAAGGTCCCGGCGGGTGTTCCGCAGGACTCCATACTTAGACCAACGCTCTGGAATGCTATGTATAATGAAGTACTGATGCTACCCAAAGGGGACGGTATCAGATTGAAGCTGTCTCATCCTAAAACGGTGGTAGTAATAGTAAGTAACTGCAAGGCAGTTGCAGTAGTCGGAGCGGAGGGCACAAAATCATTTCCAAGCGGGTTTTGAAGCATCTGGGGGTGATATAAAGACAGAATTAGCGCGTTAACCAGAATCATGCCGAACATCGGGGGTCCAAGAAGTAGCAAAAAGGAGACTTCTTGCATGTGTATCAACATCGATTCTGAGATACGGAGCTCCCGTTTGGGACACAGCGATGAGCACGAAACCGAGCGAAGATGAACAGTGCGTTCCGGCTCATGGCCATGCGAGTTGCCAGCGCTTACAGAACAGATATCGTTGGAGGCGGTATGTTCCTCATTGGTATAATCTTGGCGGAAGATATAGAATGTTATCGACGAAGAGAAACGAGTGGCGCTAGGAAGACTGTAACAATGGATTATATGACTAAGTGACAACAAGAGTGGAATAACGTGGGAAAAGGGAGGTGGACCCATCGGTTAATCCCAAGTGTGTCGAGATGGGAAGCATGGAGAGATAGACTTCCATCTCACTCAGTTTCTTTCAGATCACGGGTGCTCTAGGAAGTATTTGCATCGCTTTGGTTACGTAGTATCACCATGCTGCCCTGGATGTGAGGATGTTGAGGAAACTTGTTTGTCGTTGACGTAACTGCCGCGATGGGGTGTAAAAATTTATTTTATTAATAGTTCATTGGAATCGATTTTTTGTGTAACTAAATTATTTATAAATAACTAGCTGACCCGGCGAACATTGTCTCGCCAAAAATTGGTAAGTTTTCTGACACAATTGTTTGCGTCCACAATTTATCTAGTAAACAAATCGGTTCTTCAGAATGATCTCTCATTTTTTACAACTTTGTTTAATATATATAGATGATCAAAATTTTAAAATTCCATGCAAATTGTACGAAAAACTAGTTCAATCAAAGTTAATTGCCTATTTCCGGGGATTAAACCACCCGACTTGTACGTTAATTTACAATGTTATGAAAACTCATATTTGAATATGTAAGGATACGGCAGGTATTTCCGTCCATCGTCATAGGGGCTAAAACCAACGAAAGCAACGTACATTTGCTAGAACTCCACTATAGCAGAACGTTTCTCCTGAGCTTACGATTTGGTACGTATGAGTTTTACAAAAAAGCGTCTCTTTTATTGGTTTTCGAGACTATGACGAACAGACGAAAATACCTGCCGTGTCCCTACGTTATGTGGAAGATATTGATTTGGAAAATGTATTGGAGGTAACCACTTTCCCTTCGATGGGACTCGACCCCATGACCCTATAGTACGCTAGACTGGTGCTTTAACCAACTAAGCTACGAAGGACCTCCGTCGGCCTTCGCAACCTAGCGGCTACTGAACGAGCTCGAGATTCCCAAATTGAACGCATAGTCAAATCACTCGCAACCCATTTCTCAAGCCAATACTTCCACATGTGTATAGTACACGTCCACATTAGAGGGGCGTGAGTATTTAGAATGTCTGGCGGCTATACACATACTTCATCAGCAACTGTACTGATCAAGTCAAGACAAAATTTTCAAAACGACTTATCTGCTTTTGTAAACAAAGATTCAAACGACGATTTGACGAATCTGATACACTGAGGAAAATGGACGTATGATTTTCAATCAAACGCCTTATGAAAATTTGCCACAAGGAATCGGTATGAATTTCAATATTTTGCATTATGAACGATGATTTTCATTTAAAAAAAAAGTTGATTGCGGCAGACTGGGTTCGAACCATGGACGTCGGGGTCGAAAGGCCGATATGTAGACCACACGCCCATCAACGCTTGAATACTCGGGAAGGTAACAGCGTATAAGAAGCACTGATGGTGGAATAATCTGTCGAAGATTCATAAGGCGCCAGTTATGAATTTCGATAGTCCAGTTCGCTGAGTGTAGCTCTCCCACGCAAACCAACACCATCAATAGGTAGGTGAAGGATTCCGCTACATGTTGATGGTGTTGGTTTGCGTGGGAGAGCTATCAGATGCGTCAAATCGTCGTTTGAATCTTTGTTTACAAAAGCAGATAAGTCGTTTTGAAAATTTTGTCTTGAAGTGAGGTTGTGTAAGCTATTTGCCAGTTGGTCGGACGAAAACTATTTTATCGAAAAGATTGAGTTTTGATTTTCAAAGCATTTCCATTTCATCATAACGTTTTTCCTCGTAAAGAGAAGAAGAAAACGAATATAAATTAGCAAAAATTGGGCTGTCTATTCCTGTGTGATGCGCGGTCGTACAAATGCCAACTTTCTTATATATATGTATATAGAAGATAGAAGATGAAGAGAACATGATCAAATTTTTAAAACTCCATGCAAATTGTACGAAAAACCATTTCATCGAAAAGATTGAGTTTTGATTTTAAAAGCATTCCAATTTCATCATAATGTTTTTCCTCGTAAAAAGAAGAAGAAAACGAATATAAATTAACAAAAATTGGGCTATCTATTCCTGTGTGATGCGCGGTCGTACAAATGCCAACTTTGTTTTATATATATAGAAGAGAAGATGTCGTTGCATACTCACGCCTATTACCTAAAGTTTGGATATTAATAAGCAAACATCATCGAGCCTCATATGATGGCAAAGGAAAATTAGTCCAACTTAGCTTTCGAAGTGCATATAATAAAAATTGTTTCTGGACTGACTCAATCCGGTTAAAATGTGTAATTGAAAATGGAGACCAAACAATGCTGCCATATTCTAAAATTGACCTGGCATAAGCAATGTGTAACGTTTCTATTGTATATGGATCACGGAAGTTATAACAACATCGTTTAATGAATCCAAGCATACTATTAGCTCTATTTATAATAGTGTTGTAACGGTCAACAAAAGTAAGTTTTGAGTCCAAGATTATTCCTACATCCCTGATTCTGGTGGTTATCTAGAGTCATAACGATATTCTGATTATTTTTTCCTACTGAAAGCAATTGAGTAACATTTTTTCACATTTGGTTGCTGTAGGCTTTTGTTAGACCATTATTTATTTATTATCAGACTAAGGCCGGAATGGCCTGTGCTGCACATAAAAGTCTTCTACATTCAGCTCGGTCCATGGCTGCACTTCGCCAACCACGCAGTCTGCGGAGGGTCCGCAAATCGTCCTCCACCTGATCGATCCACCTTGCCCGCTGTGCACCTCGCCTTCTTGTTCCCGTCGGATCGTTGTCGAGAACCATTTTCACCGGATTACTGAAGGTGGAAGACTGCGGTGGGCCGAGTACGACATTCTGGCTACGTACTCGGCCTACCGCAGTCTTCCGATTTTTGCGGTGTGAACGATGGATGGTTCTCCCAACAGCTGATGCAACTCGTGGTTCATTCGCCTCCTCCACATACCGCCATTCGCCATCTGCACCCCACCATAGATGGTACGCAACAATTTCCTTTCAAAAACTCACAGTGCGCGTTGGTCCTCCACGAGCATCGTCCAGATCTCGTGTCCGCAGAGAACTACCGGTCTTATAAGCGTTTTGTAGATAGTAGATAGGCGGCGAACTCTATTCGATCGGAGCGTCTTACGGAGTCCAAAGTACGTACGATTTCTAGCCACTATGCGCCTCCGAATTTCTCTGCTGGTATCGTTATCGGCGGTCACCAGTGAGCCCAAGTATACGAATTCTTCAACCACCTCGATTTCGTCACCACCGATAGAAACTCGTGGTGGATGGCTCACGTTGTCCTTTCCTGAGACTCTTCCTATCATGTACATGCCCTTCGACGTGTTGATGACTAGTCCAATCCGTTTAACTTCGCTTTTCAGTTTGATGTAGGCGTCCTCCATCCTCTCAATGTTACGTGTTATAATATAGACATAGATGTCGTCGGTGAAACCAAATAATTGGACAGACTTCGTGAAAATCGTACCACTCGTGTCAATCCCTACCCTTCGTATTATTTCCTCCAAAGCGATGTTGAATAGCAGACACGAAAGACCATCACCTTGCCGTAACCCTCTACGCGTATCGAAGGGACTCGAGAATGCCCTGAAACTCGAACTACGCACATCACCTGATCCATCGTCGCCTTGATCAACCGTTTCAGTTCATCCGGAAATCGTGCATTAGCTGCCATAGCTGGTCTCGATCGATTGTATCATATGCGGCTTTGAAGTCGATAAATAGATGATGTATGGGCACGTTGTATTCGCGGCATTTCTGCAATACCTGACGTATGGCGAACACCTGGGGTGACATTGCGCATCTCGAATCGAATCACTCGATTCGTAAGTCTTTGGATTCGTTTCGAAAAAAATGCGGCATTATGTATTTCGTTCGACTCCATTCAGTCGCAGTACAAGATTTCGAATGGTGCTGTACTAGCTCAATCGAGTATGTTCTGTCAAACGAAATGTAAACAGAGAGAATAAGAGATAGCTGTCACCGTGTTTAGTATGCCGCCTGCAGGAGAGACAACCATCAGCGCATGGCGAATGTGAGTAAACAGAGAGAATAAGAGTAATTTCATCTGCGTGTAGTATGTTGTCTGTTGGGAAGGCATCCTTCATGGCATGAATTGACAGTTAATTTATAAACAAGCAAATTGTGCTCGATGACTTTAAAAAGCAATATTATTTATTGAGCAGTTGCAACCGATTAAAACATTATGCCGATACGACATGTTTTGTAAATTGAGATATTGTTACGACACAAATTATAAGTTTTATGTTTATTCGAATTTATGCCACAGATCCAATTTTGAGCTAAATAATTTAAAGCTAAAGAAGGATTCGATAATAAATTACTTTGATGTTTCTATGTGTATTAGTTACATGCACTTGAGTCATCTCATGCGCGTTTTTTTATTTAACTCATTTATTTTTACGTAGATCAATATAAATTAATTTCTGTCTGTCTGAACCTTATAGACTCGGAAACTACTGAACCGATCGGCGTGAAAATTTGTATGGTGGGGTTTTTGGGCTCGAGGAAGGTTCTTAAGATGGTTCGAGACCCTTCCCCGCTATAGAAGGAGGGGCTGCCACTCAAATGGAACACAACTTTTTGCATAACTGTCTCTGATCATAAATCAATTTTAGGCGAAACGTAGTTCGTCGGGTCTGCTAGTTGTGGAATAAACACGTTTTTACGCAGATTTTCCTCTTGGATTTTTCACGCGGTTTATCGAAATCGTCAAGAAATACGTGAAAACTTCGAAAAACCGATTTTAGTTGAAGTCGTTCTTACGCGGATTTCGGGATAATTAGAGATTGCATATTGTCAGGGAACTGTAAAAGAAGGTATACTTATGACATTGTTTTTCTCAAGAAACAATAATAAAACATTTATTCTCTTCTCGTAGAGAAATAATACCAAATTATAATTAAAACTTTCAGCAAGAAATGACTCTCGAACAACATTCGAAAGCTAAAAAGGTGACGAGCGTTTTTCATTCGACTTGAGTCGTTTTTCAGTGTGCTATCGAGCATCCATAATGCCAAAACATCTCGTTATTCTTGTACCTCCTCGAGCATACTCGAACGATGAGTCGTTTTCGAGATCGAATCGAAACCCGTAATGCCAAACATGTTCGACTCGATAGAATTACGTTCGAATCGAGATGCACAATGCCACCCCTGGTCTGTGGTAGAGCGTTCACCCATAAATCCCGCCTGGTACTGCCCCACGAACTCTCTTGCAATTGGTGTTAGTCGGCGGCATAACATTTGGGAGAGTACCTTGTAGGCGGCGTTCAGCAATGTGATTGTGCGGTAGTTGCTACAATCCAGCTTATCGCCCTTTTTGTAGATGGGACACACGACACCTTCCATCCACTCCTGCGGCACACGCAGAAAAACTACGTTAAAAACAAACATATTCTAGGTAAATCCAAAAGTAAATTCAGTTTGTTCTGGCATCAAACATAAATATGTTTGGATCAAACATTTTGTTGCATTTGAAGCGAACGAAAACTTTTTTTTGAATCAAATGTGCGTTTCAAGTTGTTTCAACCAGCTAAATGTTTGAAGCAAACATGGATATTATTGTTTTGGTTCGACCGCTCATAATATTTTCTTATCAATTCTACCAATTTTAATATTCTGGTAGCATTTGACTACCAGATTTCACAATTTCAAACATCCATATTTCATTTACTTACCTTTCTGTACCTGAAAAACATCCTTATCATCAATTTGGAAGCAAGAAAACATATGATTCACTCTTACTCCTGCTCCTCTGTTGACTTCCGATTGGATCCGATCCGAACTCTAGTTTTTGCTTACTTTTGCAAGAGCAAGCGAGGGGCTGCCCACTAGTGTATGTATAAAACAAACAGAGATTTAATTTGGTTTTAAAAATAAATATGTTTGATTCAAACATATTATCATTTTGAAAATAAACATGTATATTTTTGAAGCAAATGGGTGAAATTTGTATCCGTGCAGAACCTCATCCTCCCAAACTTTGGTAATCACCCAGTGCAGCGCTCTAGCCTGTGCCTCACCACCGTGTTTAAACAGCTCTCCTGGTAGCTGGTCAACTCCAGGAGCTTTGTTGTTTTCAGCCGGCCGATCTCCTCCTGGATTTCCTGGAGATTCGGAGCCGGAAGTCGCATGTCCTGCGCGCGTGCTCCTAGGTTCATTACCATACCGCCACCGTTGTCTGCCATATCGCCATTCAGGTGCTCTTCGTAGTGCTGTTGCCACCTTTGGATCACCTCACGCTCGTTTGTAAGAAGGTTCCCGTTTATGTCCTTACACATATCGGGCTGTGGCACGTTGCCCTTACGTGAACGGTTCAACTTTTCATAGAACTTTCGTGCGTTATTGGCGCTGTACAGCTGTTCCGTCTCTTCACGGTCTCAATCTTCCTGCTGGCTCCTCTTCCTCCGAATAATCGTGTTTTGTCTGTTCCGCGTCTGTTTCTATCGTGCCTCGTTCGCCCTCGTGCGGTGTTGCAGCAATCTCGCCCAAGCTGCATTCTTCTCCTCAACTAACTGCTCACATTCGCCGCCATACTAGTCGTTTCTCTGATCCGGGGCCACCGTGCCTAGTGCAGCGGTTGCGGTGCTTCTAATGGCGGATCGAATATCTCTCCAGCCATCTTCAAGAGATGCTGCGCCTAGCTTCTCTTCCGTTGGGAGTGCCACTTCCAGCTGCTGCGCGTAGTCTTGGGCTAGTCTACCGTCTTGTAGCCGCCCAATGTTTAGCCGCGGCGGACAATTCTGACGCGTGTTGATCACCGTCGAGAGTTTTGAGCGCAGACATACTGCAACGAGGTAGTGGTCGGATTCAATATTCGCACTGCGGTAAGTGCGTACGTTCGTGATGTCGGAGAAGAATTTACCGTCGATTAGAACGTGGTCGATTTGGTTTTCCGTTACTTGATTAGGTGATTTCCATGTGGCCTTGTGGATATTCTTGCGGGGGAAGAAAGTGCTTCGGACTACCATTCCGCGGGAGGCTGCAAAGTTTATGCATCGTTGGCCGTTGTCGTTCGATACGGTATGCAGACTATCCGGTCCGATGACCGGTCTATACATTTCCTTCCTTCCTACCTGAGCGTTCATGTCACCGATGACGATTTTGACGTCCCGCAGTGGGCATCCATCGTATGTCTGCTCCAGCTGTGCATAGAACGCTTCTTTCTCGTCGTCGGGTCTCCCTTCGTGTGGGCAGTGCACGTTGATGATGCTATAGTTGAAGAAACGGCCTTTTATCCTCAGTTTGCACATCCTTGCGTTGATTGGCTGCCACCCAATCACGCGTTGGCGCATCTTTCCCAGCACTATGAAGCCGGTTCCCAGCTCATTGGTGGTGCCACCGCTTTGTTAGAAGGTAGCCGCTTGATGCCCGCTTTTCCACACTTTCTGTCCTGTCCAGTAGATTTCCTGCAGCGCTACGACATCGAAGTTGCGGGGATGTAATTCATCGTAGATTATCCTGTCGCAACCTGCGAAGCCTAGCGACTTGCAGTTCCATGTTCCAAGCTTCCAATCGTGATCCTTTATTCGTCGCCTAGGTCGTTGCCGATTGTATCGAGTCGTATTATCTTCTATGTCGTTCGTAATAGTTGTTTTTAAAGGCGGCTTATTGCACTCTAACTTTCACCTACTCAGTGACTGAGTAAAATTGTATTGCCATCACTTTTCTTCCCGCGGAAATTTTACTCAATTTCCGTCAAAAGCAGGATTACTCATAGTTTTGAGTTGTCCTGCTTTTGATGGAAATTGAGTAAAATTTCCGTGATAGAAAGAGATAGCAATACAATTTAACTCAGTCACTGAGTAAGTGAAAGTTAGCGTGTGGGCCTGCGCAAACCTCCTGTCTCGTCGGAGGGCCGTCGTGTCAGGGCTGTTTAGCGTCCCACCAGGACTTGGGCTTGTGCGCTTTGAGCGGCACACGGTCGCTTTGGCGGAGCCTACTTGCGGATTCATGCAGCTTTTTATAGAGGTTTAACAGGGCCCACTGTCAAACCCCACCACATCCTAGGCAGGCGCCACAACTCGCAGATGGCCTGTCCCTGCTGTCCTCATTGTTAGACCATGTATTGAATAAAATAATATTATTTTAAAAGCGATGATATCTACCGAATTTTTAATTTCTAAATAAAGTTTAATATCGTCAGCATACATTAAAATTTTATTTTTTTTATGATGTAGGATAAGTCATTAATATAGGGCCCTCCTTAGCCGTGCGGTAAGGCGCGACCATGCTGATGGTGGCTGGGTTCAATTCCCGGTGCCGGTCTAGGCAATTTTTGGATTGGAAATTGTCTCGACTTCCTGGGCATAAAAGTATCATCGTGCTAGCCTCATGATATACGAATGCAAAATGGTAACCTGGCTTAGATACCTCGCAGTTAATAACTGTGGAAGTGCTTAATGAACACTAAGCTGTACACCAAAATTTCATTTCTCGTTCCAGCAAAACAGTTTGCTGGTTGTAAACCAGCAAAGAACTTGTTTACTGAAAATCAGCAAAAGTCATATTATTGCTGGAAATCCAGCAAATGTGTTTATCTGTCAAATTGAAGTCGAGATTGAAGTCACGCGTGATAGAAAAAAATACGCGAAAAGAGCACGGCCGCCATAATTTCTCAGTTTCCGCGATTTTCCATGTAAGCTGTGTTTTTTTTTATAATTTAAAATTTTATAATGGATCTGGAACTGCTATTGTCCATTATTCAGACTCTGAAACCAGAGGCGTTTCAACAGCCAATAAAGGATCACAAGACCAATCAAACGTTTTGCAAAGCTTGGTTGAGTGAGTGGATGCATGTAAGTGGCTCATAATCAGGGATGCCAGAAGATATTTTCATATGTTTTCACAGTCGTTTAAAAATGTCTTCAAATGTCTTCAATATTAAAATAACGATTATTAGCGCGAAATTTCAACATCCAATAGGTTTGTAATTTCAATAATCTCCTTGTTTTACTGATGTGGAATAAAACTTACAAATTGTTAGATTTCAAGAGAATATTCTTTAAAATTATTTATTTTTTTATGACGAGTTTCCCCTGGATTTTGTACTGAGGCGGATTTTTAACAGAATTTTCACGTGGAATTCTTTCAAATTTCTTTTTAAAGCATACCCTGTTGGAATTCAAAATTTACTGTGAAATACTTGAAGAAACAATTCCGGTATAATTTCTAGATCAACTTCCGGATAAATTCCTGATGGAGCTTCTTATAACTTATTTTGGATGGAGCTTCTAATTACTTCTGGAAGTCTCCTGAAGAAAATTTCCCGTGGAATTCCTGTTGGAACATCCAAAGGATTTACTGAAGAAACATCCAGAAAAAGTTCAGAAGGAAGTTCCGGAGGAATTCTTAGAGGAACTTAAGAAGGAATTCCTGTAGAAACTTCAGGATGAATTCCGGATGTTTATTTCTGGAGGAAAACCTGAAGGATTTTCCTGATGGATTTTTGAAGGATATTCCTGAGGTATTACTGAAGCAATTTCCGGTGGAATTCCTAAAGAAACTTCTGGAGAAATGCTTGGAGGTAGTTCTGGATGAATTCTGGGAGGAGCTTCCTGATGTATTGCTGCAGAAATTTCCGAAAGCAATCCTGGAGGAAATACCAGATAAATTTCATAGTATACTTCCGGAGGCATTCTTGGAGAGTCATTCAGCAACTTTTTTAAAAGATCTTCCAGAGGAAGAACTTCCGGAGGGATATCTTGTGGAGCTTCCGCCGCAATCCCGGCAAAACTTTCGGAAAAAATCCTGGAAGAACTACTGGAGGAATTCGTGAAGGAACTACTGAAGGAGCTCTGGAGAAACTTCTGGAACTTCTTCCAAATGAAGTCCTGGAGGATTTTCGAAACATCCCTGAAACTACCGGACAATTTCCTGGAGGGATTACAGAAAGAATACCAGGACGATTTTTTGTAGAAATTCATAAAGGAATTCGCAAAGTAAATACTGGAAGAATGTCCAAAAATATTTCTAGAAGAATAATCAAAAGAATTCAAGGAAAAATTTAACAAAAGTGTGTAGCAAGTTTCCTCTGAATTTCTTTTAGGGAGATTTTCCTGTAGAAATTTACCTTGAAAGTTATGAGAAATACCCATTTAACACCAGCATAATTTCAATTTCTTATTGACATTCGTAAGAATTTTTAATGAAAATTTATTGAAACAATTTTCTTGTGGAAATTAAAAGGGATTTATTGTGGGAATTGTGGAAATCAAGATGAATTTTCCGTTTAAATTTTGGAGGATTTTCTTTATGTTTTTTTTACGGAAAGTATTAAATATAAATTTTGTACTGAATTTACAATTTCAAACTACTCATAATTTTCGTCGGAAATTCTTTTAAAAATTCACAGACAATTCCAAAGAGTTTCCCGTCGAATATTTAGACGAAAGTTACATGTACATACCGAAAAGATCAAATGAATTCCTATGGAATTCAACGATTGAATAGATTAAATCAAGTCATAGAAGAGTTCAATATATTTTTGCCGTTAAATAAAACGGCAATTGCGTTCCAATGTAATGATCGAAATACCTTTTTATATACACGCCATCGGGAATTTTTTAATCAGCGCCCAACTTCAAGTTAAGTGCGTACGTATAAAGTCTAAAATGCGTTGCATTTATCAGCCAGCTAGTGTGAATGTATTTTTATGTTTGAGATTCTAAGCCCCAGACAAAGACTATTATAACCTTTGTATTGTTTTTTCGAAATTTTCAGCCAAACCGCACCAAGCGGCTTTTTGACTAACTTGTGATATTTTGTTCCGAAAAGACAAACGGAAAGTCATGCGTACATTTGTTGTAAGGGATCCTCAGCTATGGCGTTAAACGATGTCCGATGCGATTTTTGACCAAGTGAATCTATAACATGAAAACCTTGGCAAAAAATTGGAAATATTTCATTGGCGCTTGGTGTGATTTGGCTGAACCCCGACCATACATAGAAGTCGCAGAATTTATAACTAAAAAATAAAATTATATTTTCTCTCGCTGGCTTATTGATTGTCTTCAAGTATCTTCAAATAAGTAGATAAGGCTTCAAATATTTTGAAAAGTCTTCAAAATGTCTTCACGAAATACATGTCTTCACAGAGATTCAAATGTCTTCAAATTGAAGACATGTCTTCAAATCTGGCATCTCTGCTCATAATGGAAATTGTTATAATCATATTTGACGCTACCTTTTGTTATAGCCGGAGGATTACGAGTATATCTTGGACATGACGGCGAATGTTATTGTCCGATTTTCTGGATATGATACACTGCTCGGCGTTTGTAGTGTTCCCAAATTGGTACTTGCACAAAACTTCACGCGGCGAATGACTGTCGAAAGGTACGGCCGCGCCAAACGATACACCGCAATGCTATTCACCCATAAGAATCAAGTAAACGGGCTGCAGAAAGCGCGGCGGTACCTTCCATGAAGGGTTTGCCGCGTGCATTTTTACAAAATCAGGCAATATAACTTCGAAACACCACAAATCCAGTGATTATCATTATAGTGTTTTTTTATTTCTTAAAAATTCATATAGAAAATAAAAATTGATGCCCAACAAGGTTATTAGTATGAGGTGATTTCTTATGACGTATCAGCAGTCGTTCAAACAAAAATCTGATACAATTTTATTTATATATTTTTATTTTTTTATTACATCAACTGATACATGTCAAAAGAAGTTATTTAATTCTTTTATCTAAAACATTCTTAATTTACTGCGTTTCTTGGTTAGTTGCTGCAGATATTTCTGTAATAAAAACGAACTGCTGGAATAACAGCAAATTATTTGGATTTTTGTTTTTGCTGAAAATACAGTAAAGCGCCAGTCATTTTTATGATTCCGATGTTTGCTGGAAGAACAGCAATATAAATATTGCTAGATGGATTGCTGGTTTTACAGCTCGGCAAAAACCAGCAAAATTTTGCTGATTTCCAGCGAAAAAAGTTTGGTGTGTGCGAGGCGGCTCTGTCCCAGCGTGGGGATGTAATGCCAATAAGAAGAAGAAGAAGAAGTCGTTAATAAATATAATAAATAGTAGAGGACTTAGGTGCGAGCCCTGTGGAACTCCAGAGGTGGCACGAACAGGAAAAGTTTTTTTTTTCCATTAAATTTCATTACTAACTCGCGATCAGTCAAATATGATTCAACCTATTTACAGAGTTCTGGATGAAATCTCATCTTTTTGAATTTAAAAAGAAGCAAAGGTATGTCAACGCGATCGAATGCTTTACCGAAATCTATGTATAGAGCCTCTACATAATTACCTTTATCCATTGCTTCCAACGAGTATTGAACAAATTCAAGAAGGTCGTGTAGTAGAACGACCTTTGAAAAAATCGTGTTGAGTAGATGTGATTTTTTTTTAATTTGAGAAAAAAATTTCTATTCACAATTGCTTCAAACATTTTTGGAATAGAAGATAAAAGGGCTATACCACGATAATTACAAACATCCGATTTTAAACCAGACTTAAAAATAGGTGTCAGATAGGATCTTTTCCATAACTTAGGAAAGACTCCGCTTTCAAGGGACAAATTAAATAACCAAAACAATGGGTCAGTGAACTCAGTAGCTAAGGTTGTTAGGAAGAGTGTAGGAATTCCACCAGGACCAGGGCTCTTGGACGCATCTAAACCTTTGAGTGAATCAAAAATGTCATTTACATGGATTTGGCGAACAGTTATATCACTGGGAAAATCAGGAAAAACCTCAAAATATTTGCAATCACGATCGGTATCATTAGATGTAGAAAAAGTTTTTTGAAAAAAATCAGCTTTGCGAGTCATTGCCTGTGTTATCATTATAATTCATACAGGATGGAAAGTTGCTAGATTTCAATTTGGAGTTTATATATTTGAAAAGTGTCTAGGATAAGATTTTATTTCATTCTCAGTTTTAGAGCACGTTTTAGAAACATCCGAGCACGTGATCTTCGACTGCCTAGATTTGAAGCAGTATGGAGAGAGATGCCTATCCTAAACGCAGAGAACATTATTGAAGCAATTTGCCGAGATGCAGAAACGTGGAATTTCGTCAGCATGGTAGTCACGCAAATACTGTCGTTATGAAAAAAATGAGGCTCTAACTTAGAAATGTGTAAATATGTGCAAACTTTCTCGACGCTCCCTGAAAGGTCTGATGCTACACTGGAACGTGGAACATGTAGAGTAGCGGCGACAAAAGGTTTTTCATTGTCAAAATCTTCGAATTGTCAGACATTTTTCAATCAAGCGGCTAAAAAAACAAAAGATTTTTTATGAATGTAAAATTTGCTATGGAAAGGTTTTAGTATGACTACACTGGTGGAAAAAAGTATAAAGACAAGCTCGGTTTCCATACAAAATGGCCATGTTGAGAAGTCAATATCTCGATTCTTAGCGATTCGATTGGGCTGATTTTTTGCCAGCAGGCCTAAAATGACTTGAATTTTTATTCAATGAAAGTTATATTTATGCATATATTCTACTTATACGCGTTTCTGCTGGAAATAATTATAAAGACAGGTCTGTTGTATGGAGCCCCATATAAAAAAGTGGTGTCTTTATAATTATTTCCAGATTCGGAGGTCAAAATCATTAGAGATGTATACAATTCACTCAAAGATCGAAAGTTCAAGTGGAAAACAGGTGCCTAGTAAAATTTTAGCCAAATCGAATCGCTACGAATCGAGATTTCGATTCTCAAACATAATGAAAATGTATGAAAAACATGCTTGTCTTTATACTTATTTCCGGCGGTATATTATATGTAGTTAATAAAATAGAACATTATCATACGGTGTAGATATGTGTTCTTTACGCCTTTTTGGAAATGAACTTGTTCCACATTTTTCACTAATGCCACTTTGATGCCTCTAACAATAATGAAAACCATTTTCAAATTAGTTTTAAATCAGTGCGCATGAATATATAGTTTATTTACTTTTTATTGAGATCAAAAAAAAAGTATACAATCTGCGAAATCATGTTTTGGTTGTTTTGGTCGTCCCTTTGTATGGAGCCCGGCCATTGTGCATTGTCTAAAAATCGCGAAGTTCTAGGATGAACGGTTACGAAAAAATGGATGAACTGCTGGAATTGATCATTTTTACGGCTGTTCCGGATCTCCCAGAGGCTTTCCGATGACTGCTCAATAGATGAAATTGCCCAAAAATGATGTATGTACATATATATGATAGCAAATAGAATTGGAATCATTAGAACACGTATTCGTAAGAAATTTTATGTTTCAAATGTTTCCACTCCAAATTTAGGTGCCTAATTGATGAGTTCAATCACTATCTCTTTATTATAGGTTCCCCGGGGACTAGAGAGGTCAATTTGGATAAAACACCAACGAACCTTACTGTAGGAATCTACAGCTTTCGTTTGGTGCCAAAGGATCGAAAATCGGTTGATGGAAGCAGCGAGTCCTCTTTTTTCATTCAATGGCTCTGGATAGCGTGGGTGGACACAAATCAGTCCACCAGCGAAGTGAGAAGCTCTTGTTTACAAAACCAGTTTCGCCCTTTCGAAATGTTGGTGCCGAATTGTTCAAAGTCATCTTATATAAAAGGTCTTCCCAGTGATGATAATTCACTGGATGAGATTAAAATTAAAATTTCACAATAGCCAGGATTTGTGACAGTCCAAGAAGTAATGATGAAAAATAAATCTCGCTCTGGTACTTCCTAGAGAGGCATTTCTCAAGAATTGTATAAAGAGTTGAGATAATGCCATGTCCGACTAACATGGGAATATTGCCGCACACCTAGGGAAAACTCAGTGCCGTAAGTGCCAAAAGTGGGGTGTTGGGGGGGGGGCAAACATAGCCTCATGGATGCTTAATGCATAGATGAGTCAGCATAATAAGAACTGTGTCAGGACAAAAAATGAGTTTTTGATAGGACGTCGATATTGATCATTTTTTGGTAAAAACCGGTATTTCGGTATTAGCGGTATTGATACCGGTAATACCGCTTATAGCGTATAATTCAGATTTTTCTGAGAACAAAAAAAAATTATCTTGTGATGTGAAAGATTATTACTTTTTGGCAAAATG
>NW_026943290.1:0-24000 GCF_024139115.2 Armigeres subalbatus | reverse complement strand
TGAGACAATCTTCGTAAAACAGAAGTCATGCAAAATATGTTATATGGGATAGCAATATTTTTACAGAAAGCTGCTGGATGCATCTGACAATCCGTGACAGTGATTGCCGGGAAGCATATGACGTTACATTTTCTCCATCTTTGCCAGTTCTATCCCAGGACGTACTCTACTCGTAGAATAAACCCAAACTGTGAAGACATTCTTTGACACAATTCCCCGCTCTTCTTCCGTTGAAATTTCTGACGCGTGCCGACACGACCACCACGAGATGTTCCGTTAAACATAATCAAACCAACTCGACCGTTTCGACGAATTAACGAACACTAACTTTGTGAAATAATGACATCGTTCTGTACAAATCCCTTTCGCCATGTTTAAATGTTTCGGTATGTATGTGTGTAAGTGTTTGTGTTTCTTTGGTTCGCATTTCGATTCATACAAAATACGATTTGAGATTTCCGAGTGGTTGTGTTTTGTAAAATGTTTGCGGTTGGTTTATGTTTCCGTATGATTTTCGGTTAGTTAGTTACGCTTTTGCAGTCCGACAGTTTCGTTTTTATCGTTTTTTCGAAAACATTCAGTCTCTTCTTTCGCATTCATAAACTATTTCTAACGATATATGTATTTCTGATTTCTCTCACCGTTTACATGTGTGTGCATTTTTGGGTTAAGTGTTTCACGTTCGCTCTTAACAATGTTTGTTTGTGTGTGTAAGAGGGTAGAGTGCTGCATTATATTTGTGTATTTTTTAGATGTCTGTGTGTGTGTTTCAGTTTTCCGCGTATGAAGGGTAAGGAGCGTTAATAATTCAACTTTCCGTTTAGTTTGTCACTACTTTCTTACATGGATTTTGTATCTATTTGACTATATTAGCGTCACTAACACACACCGTAATATGTATATATTTTTGTATTTTTTTGTTTGTTTTATTTTTTGACGTTCCTGATCAATACTTTACAGTTTGTTTACATATTGGAACTGTCCATTGTATGATTTAAATAGCCTTATTCTATCCGTTAAACTTATCCCGCTTTAAATATTTCGCTTCATCATTCCGAACGTGAATAACGATTTTTCACAAGTTATTGTACTTTCTTTTCCATCTGATTTTTCTTAGTTACAATGCTAAACACGTCGTTTGTGCAGCATTTCTAGAAGCTGCTTCAGCTAAGCTGAACTTTCTTCGCTCTCGCAACTACCAATGTTGACCAGGTTAAAACCAACGAAATCATATCGATCGTTTGCTTTCGGTGGATTAACAGTTCCGCTGTCTACGATTTTCGCAATCTTATATGTATAAATACAGCCAGTTTTTCTACTAGAAAAGGATAAGTCGCACTACGCGCATTTTCGAAATCTCTATGGTTTACGTGGTAACTAGGTTAAATGAAAACAGTATCACCCTGTAGAGTTGCTTCTTTTCCCAAACATTTCCGTCGTTTGTTTGATCGCTTTAGTCAGATTTATTCGGATTGTACAAAACTAGATTGATTGGTAATATGTGCGATAGAGAGGATAAATTCAATACGTTTGCGGATGTGTATATGTGTTGCGTCGAGACAAAAAAGACCAATCGCTTCAATTTCTACAATCTGCTTCCGATTCATTTCTACATTCTACGTTTCATCATCGATTTACAAATCTAATTTTTATGCATTTATTTTATTTATTTTTGTTTTTTTTTTTGCCTTCTTCTTTTACCACCTATGGTTTTTTGGAGGTCAGCTACTGTTTAGCAGCGATCTGTTGATGTTTAAAAAGCTTTATATTATTTGGTATTCATATCCTCAGTATTAACTTTGCCCGTCTTTCAACAACTAGGATAGGGTAGTTTAAAACTTGAACATCTATACTTTATTTCATAAATCATGCTCTATATGTAATTCTCTGAAATGCGATTGATAATTTACCGATTGAGGCCATCAACTGGCCATTATTACACACAGCCCAGCCCTCCAGTTTAACTGGAGCCTTCAGGTAGAAAACGTAACAACGGAATAATAATATTGAAAAGAGTTATTAACCGTCATAATGTGGTGCCTCATTCATATTCGAAATATTGACTCGAACGTATTGCACACACATCATACAAAAACCAAATATAGTAGCTTCTGTTTGCCAATTTTCATTTTTTTTATTGAACTTTAACATACTTAACAGTTCTGCTTTTGAATAACTTGTAAAATTTAACAAAAATCTGCGAATTAGTGTGTGCTTGAGTCAAATAAAAAATTCAAACATTTTAGATCTGCTTCTAAAGTATTGTGCAATATGGAATGTTTTGAATAAAGCTACACAAGTGCCCAAGTCACTTGCGATTCACTAAATATTGGATAGTTTCTACTGCAAGAGCAGTTTCATAGATCAGATAGTCTGAGTCAAATGGTTCCATAGGACTCAAGGTTTAGCAGAAATGTGAAAGGGCAAACTCTGAAACGTTTCAAAATTAATTTTGAAGTATTGCTAGTTTCGATAAATCAAATAATGACTGCGAATGTATGAAAAATGTCTGCTTCTGAAGCCATTGCATTGACCAAACTGATAGACAATTTTATTCACCATGTTTTCTGCTTTTATTTTAAGATACCCGTGAACTCTAGGCAGATTCAATTCTAGTCAACATTCATAATCAATAATTTCAATCACAATTTCTACCGTGAATGAGACACCAAATTCAAATTGATCGTCGTATTTGCGATACTCTCTACTCCACTAACCTATAACCCAACAAAAACACTTCCCTCTCGTGCAGCTCAAATTGATATCCCTACGATAGGGTAGCCGCCAAATATCCGTAAAAGGTGTAACGCCCTTAGTAACTAAATGCACTAATACTCGAAACTAGTGAATATTTCATTAAAAAACGTAAAATCTAACAACAGCCTGCTTCTAGCTACGTATTTAAACTAACAAATCATAACCCACATAGTGTATAAAGGACGATAATAAGAGACAATCGATAACTTAACCACTAGCTATCATAAAATCCCCCGAAAACAAAATCCCGAATCTTCTTTCCCCAGCGGCTCATTTACTGCCATTTACCACAATTAACAATCAGCACATTGCTCTGCGGCTTCCCGGCCGAATCGCCCGCCTGGCTGATCTTCTCCACCAGGTCCAGCCCTTCCACCACGAACGCGAAAATTCCGGTGAAGCCGCGCATCTCCCGCAATATGATGCGGAACTGGGACCCGACCAGGCCCATGTTGTCGTGACGCTTCTGGCTCCGGCGCATTCCAACCGATCCACGGATCGCCAAAATTTTGGTATCGTCCGGCATGAAGAATCCCTCCTCGAACACCGACCGGCCACCGCGGCCGTTGTTCAGCTCAAAGTCCCCGGTGATGATGCTCTCGTTCTCCCAGCACTGGAAGATGCTGCAGCCCTTGTAGCCGAATCCCAAATCACCGGACGCCAGGGCACCAAAGTTCTTGGCCATTTTGGGGGCCACGTCGTTGCGCACTTCGATCAAAATCCGGCCGAACGGTTGGCCGTTGATTTCGATGTTGAAGAAGTAGATCGGATAGACGTGCAGCGATGGATTGCACAGCAGTGACGATGCGACCGCTGCCGCCTGGACTTGCTTCTGTACCTGTTGCTGTGCGGTTGAAGGAACTAGCGAAACCACGCTGGAGGAAGATGAGGAAAGGGGATGGCCCGGAGGCGTCAGCGGCTGATGCTGGGAAGATCCGGAATGTTGATGCAAATGCTGCATGGAACTACCGTTGAGGATTTCACTCAGGTATGTCGAACCGGAACCGGACGTACGGGCCGAGTTCGTGCCATCGGTTCGGCTTCCTGTTTGGTGCATGGGAGGTGCAATGATGATTGCCGCCATATCGTTCAATTGACTTGCATATGATCCGGAGTGTGGAGGCTGTGGCATCCCCGGTGGTCCCGTCAGGATTCCGCTGTGGTTGGGTGAATGTGGGACTCCGCTTCCGGGGTTTGTTTGCGAGGGGGAGGATATTGCGTAGCCTAATGTATTAGTATCGATGTGCTGCGATTGTTGGTGATGTTTGGTGGTTAAAATGTGGCGTGAATACAGTTGCGAGATACAGTAATTGGCAAGTAGCAGTATGGAATTGTGGTGCCCATTGATAGTGGTACCGCCGGCGGTCAATCCCAGCCCACCAATGGCACCGTTTCCGAACGAGATCGGATCGATTGTGTTCAGGTTCGATAGCGCTTGTTTGATCAACTCGAAGTCAAACAGTATACCGTAGTGTTGTATCAGATCGTCGAGCTTGCATTGGAGATACATCTCCTGATACTTGGACTGTAGCCGTTGTTTTCGATATTGAGATTAGCGTACAATTTGTACGCGTCTGCCGGAGATTGCTGGTCGAGCATGCTAAGGAAAAGTTTCGCTTTTGTAAGATTACTTCGTATTTCTGCCACTTCGAACGTGGGCAGATGGTTGATCAGTTCAGTTTCGACCTGAGTCTTCAACGCTGTACATGCTTCGAGGATTTTGAGCAGGAAATCACGTTGCTTGAATACAAAATGCTGCAACTCGGAGAGAGACTTTTGCATCAACAGCAGATCCGATGCAATATCGGAACGGATCTGGTCGCGTGCCTCCGCCTGGGTCTTGACAGTGTGATTCCGATGTTCTTCCGTGCTAGCACAGGCTCGGCATAGGATTATGTTACATTTGAGACACCACAACGCATTCGGCATCGCGTGTGTCATACAGTTTTCGCCCTTATTTCTATATTTTCCCGATCCGATCGCTCCAGCACCAGCCGCACCCGCACTATTACTACCTAAACCGATGTTCCCGTTGGCAGCCGAGTTTCCGTTCGTTACACTCGTTGCGCTAGTTCCGCTTATAACACTACTGGCACTACTCGTGGCCGTCGTTCCGTTCGTTCCACTCTTGTCGGGGGGCTTTTTGTTGCCTCCACCGTTGACACTTCCTGTGCTGGTTCCTGCAGCGGTACCTCCACTACTAGTGGCACTTCCGCTCGAAATCATACTCAAGTTCTGCGACAGGTACAGAATGGCATTATGCGTCGGCAGATTTTCCGGCTTCATGTCCGGTCCGCTGAGCTCCGTTCGCTTCCAGCAGTGCACACAGTACAGCTCGGTACCCTTCATGAGCACCTGGTTGACGCATTTCAGGCAGAAATAGTGCCGGCAGGAGAACAGCTTCGGCACTGCATCCGTATCGTTGAACGGCAGGTGGCAGCAGCTGCACAGTATCAGCTCCTCCAACTCCGATGGCAGCGGGGTGAAGTCCATTGTCTGAAAACAGGCATGAAAATAGAAATCGTTTGAGTTCCTAGCAAATGCAAGGCTACGGATTGAAATGAAACTTTATATATATAATCCCTCATGTGTTGGGCGATTCAATATATTTAAGTAGAAAAAAGTTGAGTTACCGAATAATAATCCAATTATTGTTTCTGCAGTTCATACAAGCGTACCACAAACCTACATGCAAGAAAAAAAACTTGGTCTTCTGCCCCTAAGGAAATAAAAGTGTCATTACTTCCGGTGTGTAATTAACTTTTGCTCGTTTTCGATTGCATGCTCATCAAGGATTGCATCGTTTAGAAGCAACGGTATCGTGATCGTTCCATGTAACGATGAACGCTTATCTGCTCTGGTTTTCTCTATACAGTCAGTGGCATCAGTGTGACATCGGTTTGCACCCATGTCTCAAACAAAGCGACCTGCACGAGCTGTCATGTTTTCAAATATTTTTATTTATACGATTAGTCCAGAAGCATTGAAAAGTTTGGACTTCATTCATGTGACGATTAGAGACTTTCTTTGCCTTTATACATATACTTGATATGCAGTAGTTCTGTTATCGGATCTAAAAACGTTTTTCATGGGAAACTATTTTTAGGGTTTGTTCAACGGAATGCATAACTTGTTATAAAGACGAAGTAGTATTTCTTCATTTAAATCCATCACAAAACCGTTTGCACTTAAGCCGATCCGTACACCCCCCCAGCACATGAAAGCTTTTAATACCGTTCTGCATCAGCACATATCAGAAACGGTAAACTCTGTTGAGATAAGGCAATTTCCACTGTATTGGAATCTTACAATTTTGTATCATTCTTATAAAGTATCTGTATAAAAGCTTACATTTTGTGTTATGAAACCTTGCAGAATTGTATATGCCAAGGATTTATACAATAATTTTGAGATTTGTTTTTTTTTGTGTATTACTTCAACGGAAGGCCGTCTTCAGTGGTCTCTGTTTAGTGATGAACTTATTATTTTAATAAACTAATCTTTCTAATAAACAATAAAGAAAGGTGTATCGTCACGACGGATTAAAAGTTTGGGATGATAGTCCCCCAAGAAATGAATATTTTCGTTGGCTTGCTTGGAGATAATTTTTTATTTGACTTATCTGTTCCTTTCCTCTCACGAATTGGAACGTGACCCATTTTGAAGGTAAACACGTTTCGTTTGGTAAAAATTCGATGAAGTATTTAAATTCTACTTCCATGCGAACCCATCATCAATCAAACTGCATTATAATAAGTGCACTGGATGAAACCTATTCTAGCTTCGTTCATTTTTCATTCCGCGATATCGGTAATCGTTCGTATCTCCATCAATATATCAATTAAATGGAGATGTTGTGTACACGATGAAACGTGACATGTCTAAATTATAATCACTTTAATATAGCTCAGCTGATAGAATGACGGAACATAATTGTACTGTCACTGTTGGGATCCAATCAAGCATAACGTCCCACAATTAATTACGGATTAAATTGGTAATGAAAGTAGGGCGACTGCTCCAATGACATTCATACTCCCGTATATTAGTTGTATTCTCCAGCAGTCGATACGAGTTCATTTTCCCGTTTATTTCATTGGCCATTCAATTCATGGACAATATCTATAATATATAATCCTACTTTTTTATATGAAAATCACATAATGTAATCGTCCCAATTTTTCTTTTCATGTTGTTTTATCTTTTTTGCCTTTCTCTTTCAAAAAAATTATACCGAAAAGCTATCATTTTACTTCCGAACCCATTTTTTTATAGGAGATTCAGACGTTATATCAAAATCAACTGAGGACGACGAACTGAGCAAAAGTATGTCGGTCCGTGTGTATGTGTGTGTGTACTACTTGGCCTACAACCTACGGTATTCGGTGAATACCAGCGCATAGTGACTTTCTGAACGCTCGTAATATCACGCCGGTGTCGCTGGACGTCTCGATAACTACATCGGCGTCATGCTAACCCAGATTAATACAAGGGGTAACGAGAACCATCGCGCGCTGGACGCAGTGGTGGAAATACTCGCTTCACGAGTAAGAAAAGAGTGTAATTGGGCCTACCAAAAATGCCACACTCGCGCGAACCTACTGCCTGCATTTTTCTGGCGCTTGCTTTGTTCGCGAGTACGGGCAGAGCCGAAAAAAAGGCAGTGCAGTGTTTTGTTCGGGAGTAAAAATCACGGTCGTGAGTATTTGTGATTACTTCGAATACAATGGATAAATTTGACTTGACATAAACACAATAACAATAAACAATTGTGTTCTTGCTCGAACATCAATGAGAAACATGTTCCGATGTTGTTTTATGACTTAAATGGCAAATGGCAAATTAACGCGAATGACTCGCGAAGCTTCGCGAACATTTTTCGGGATTCTTTTTTTTTTGTTTTTTCTGCGAGTAGTAGGTAGGCAAGAAAAAGGCAAAACAAATGTTTGCGAGTCTTTTGCAGTGCCTACTTCTCGTTTTGTGAGTAAGGTTCGCAGATTTCCACCACTGGCTGGACGCAGCTTAGTGTTCTTCAGCACTTCCACAGTTTTTAAATGCGAGATTTTTAAGCCAAGTTACCATTTATTGCAATCGTTTATCATAAGGCTAATTCGATGATACCTGGAAGCGAACCCAGCCACTTTTAGCATGGTCTTATTTTGTAGCCGTGCATCTTACCGTACGGCTGAAGAAGGCTCTGAATTTGGATGTATATGAGTAATAGAAACTTGTTTACAATATGTGTCCTATCGAGAACAAACCTGATCGTTAAACTTTGCACGGTACCAACGTGAGCTTGAGCACAAATTCTAATCTAATGAAAAAAAAATCTTCTGAAAGTACTTCAACGATTAACGCAAGTAATCCGGGCTGCCATCATCAATGAAAAGTTGAATGGAGATTTCGCCTCAACTGCTCAAGAACTTCGCCGCGTCTTTGTTGAAAAGTTTTCGAACGTGTGACGCAATGATGAATGACAGACAAGTCTTTTTTGCAGCAAGAAACGTTCCCTTAAACGATCTACGCTGCTACGTCAACTACGCTGGTGAGATAATCCGTAGATCCGCAAAGCAGCGTACCGGAAGTTTTCCTCAAAAAGCAAACCAACAATTTGCCACTACTTTTTGTGTTCAGATTTTTGATCATCAACTGAACAACTATCAAGGGATTCCGTCATTGGGTGCAGTATCGAAGCCGTTCGAATTCATAATTATGAAACCACTGCTTTCGCACTGTACCTTGGCGTCATCCGACACTAGTATTCAAGCAGCACATCTCGTTCATCGTCTACAAAGCATTCAGAAATATGGGATTTATTTTCCGAATTTATTTATTTATTTCAATTTATTTGCCGTTGGCAATCGGCGACGGCGGCGGAAATTCTGCGGGAACTTTTTAAAAGAATTCCATCGAAAGTTTCCAAGATTTCCTCTGAAAATTCCTCCGGCAGTTGCTTCTTCCGGAAGTTTTTTTCGGGAAATTTTCTGGATGTTTCTCAGGAAATTGCTCCGGAAGTTCCTCCAGGAGTCCCCCTTAAAGTTTCTCCGGGAATCGCTCAAGCAGTTCCTCCGGGAGTTCCTCCGAAAGTTCCTAAAAAAATCTTTAGGAAATTCCTCTGGGAATCTGCGCAGAAAAATGTTTAATAGATTCTTTCGGGAATGACTCAGAAATTCTCCAGAAAATCCATCAGTAATGGCTCCTAAAATTCTCCCTGAAATTTTCTTACGTCCCCGAAATTCTTCCAAAAAATGAGAAAACCCTTCAAACTTTTTTCCCGTAAATTCTTTCAGTAAATCCCTGAGAAATTCTTTTAGAAATCCTCCAAGTTTTGATGCTACGAGCTCCTCCAGGAACTCTTCTAAACATTGCTCTTGGATTTTTTCAGGAAAAAATCAATCTTCCAGAAATCTCTCTATAAATTACCCGGAGTTATTTCCCGAGAGTGAATTTCTCATGGCATTTTACAGAAAATTTCTCTTACCTGTAGGATTTGTTGTGGGAAAATCTAAAGAAGAACCTGAGAGACTTCTCAAAATAATTCCTGAAGAGATTTTTGAAGAAATTCGCAAAGGAATTCCTTGTTCGAAACCCTGAAGGATTTTTAGGATACATTCTTGAGGAAGTTTCCGATAAAATTTTGGACAGATTTCCCATTGGAAAACCTCGAAGCATTCTCGGAGCTGTTCATGAAAAAGTCGTTCAAAAAAAAATTATAACTTTTAAAATCAATAACCGTTTGTTATCTAGTTCAATAGCGATCAACAAGACTTTACTTCCTTTCGAATGCAACTTGTGGGGAGAAAATCTGTTAATGATTACTATATGAAAAGTTGATTACAATTTTTCCATCTTTTGTACACACATGCACACACATACACACGCACGTACGAATAGACATTTGCTCAGTTGGTCGAGATGAGTCGATTGGTATATAAAAAGATCGCTTTCGGAATGAATTGATAGCCTTATGATACAGCTTCGTTGTACGAGAAAGGCAAAAGGGTGCGAAGCCCATTAATCGGCGTGGTAAAAAATATTCGGCTGCGTCAATTTTCACATGGTGACGCGCTGGTCTAGTTTTAGTTCGAATCTAGACTATTGTTCTGTTGTCTGGAGTTCAGATTAGAACAACGGTGCCGAAAGAATTGACTACCAGGTTTAATAATTTTGAAATTTTAAAACAGGCGTATTTTCAAACCGATAGTTTTTCTATCAGGGGAACTTCGGTTAAACATTCGCCTAAAAACGGCAACAAAAACAAATTTTTCTTCACGTCATACTTTAAGAAAATGTCAAAAACTAGCACAGTGCTTCTTCTTCTGCTATGGCTCTACATTCCAATTTGGAACTTGGCCTGCTTTTCAATTTGATATTCTATTAGCATTCCTCAGTTATTGGTTGAAAGCTTTCCTATGCCCGCCATTGCACACTATGCCCAAGGAGTCAAGAAGGTTTTCCACCCGAACACATCCTTGACCAGACCGAGAATCGAACTCGTTATCTCCGGATTGGCAATCCTACGCCTTTGCTCGCAAGGTTAACTGCAGTACACTACTTACCACTTTAAACTTATAATAAGAAATAGATCGTCAAATTGTTTGTGAAAACTACTCTTACACATGCACATTGTCCGGTAATGCATGTATCAGAAATAATTCATTTGGCAAAGACCATTATTATTTGGGATTTTAAAATATCCCAGTTTTAACTATAGTAGAGATGATATGCACAGAACATATGTTTCTATTTGCCAAAAGGCGCCACATAACATTCAAATAAATTTATGCGAATCGTCGCCACGCGCTCTCGTATCACACCAATCAATAACGGCAAACATTACTGAGATTCGGTGGACAAGATACACACGAAAATATATCAATATATAGTAAACACAAAATACTTTGAGTGGTACAAAATTGCATTTCGGATATTTTCTCCGAATGACTACACTAGAGCAGAGAATCAAAATTGCACCAAAGTGCTCGCCACACGAGCAACAAAGGGAAGCTGACAATGATAAAGAAGAAGCAATTATTTCTTGCGCCAGGGAATCAAATTTTCACAAATAAGCTGCAAATTGCGTTAAGGTGATTATACAATCAAGCCATGTGGTGAATTTCATATTCACCACACGATTTTCTACTCCTATTGTCAAAAGTTCAAATCTAGCGTAATAATTTTCGTACAATGCTGAAATTAAAGTCGATTGTTAAGCATGAGTAAGCAAACAGTTTACGGATGCTTCATACCCGTGGGCATTGAGGTTTTCTCAATTCGTGCTCTTGAAAAATCACTAGAAAAACACGTGGTTTCCAAGATGGCCGATTTGTGGCTTTGTTGTTTAACCACCTTAAACAAAACAGCAAAGGAAAACACCCGACAATGTTTTGGTCTGACGATGGTATAATAATAAGCATTGTAGAATTAACTTTTTTCTTAACTAGGGTAAAACGTAGAAGGCCAAAATTCTTGTCTATTTTTAACAACCATGAAGAATGGACGGGCGTTCCCTTAGTTAAAATTGTTGTGAACTTCGCACAGTTGAAAATTCTGAAGATTACACACTATGTAAATATTTGAACACATATATTTGTGTTCAATAGCCTACATCCAACTTTTTCCTGTACGCAATGTTGAATACAAGTTCCATAGTAACGACGACATGTAGTTTCAAAAAGTAATGGAAAAAAGAGTCGAATCGAACGGAGCCTTTTTGTTACATCATATATGCTGTAACATTTTTATACTGTGCGTATCTTATGATTTTGCCAGAGGCGTCGTGTCCGCATATGTGTAACCTGTGCACTAGGGTGCCAATGGAATGTATGGAAAAAAATTGACCATCGAATTTCAAAAACGGGTAATGCTCAAAAGTTTTCTTCTTCTTCTTCTTATTGGCATTACATCCCCACACTGGGACAGAGCCGCCTCGCAGCTTAGTGTTAATCAAGCACTTCCACAGTTATTAACTGCGAGGTTTTTAAGCCAGGTTACCATTTTTGCATTCGTATATCATGAGGCTAGCACGATGATACTTTTATGCCTAGGGAAGTCGAGACAATTTCCACTCCGAAAATTGCCCAGACCGGCACCGGGAATCGAACCCAGCCACCCTCAGCATGGTCTTGCTTTGTAGCCGCGCGTCTTACCGCACGGCTAAGGAGGGCCCCTAAGCTCAAAAGTTTTATCTCCTCGAAAAAATACCCTATGCAAAATTTCAGCTCAATCGGACTTCGTTAAGTGTGTGACCAAAGCGGTCAAAGTTTGACTATTTTGAAACACGATAATTTTCCAGGGGGAGGGGGTACAGGAAAAATCCGAAACAGCTTTTTTTATGCCAAATGTCTTAGAAATGCATGAAACGTCGAGATCTGATGTTATATAAAAATAACATTTTTTTTAAGAATAGACTTATTGGGACTTCAAAATTTTTGGAACTTTCGAAACCAAAAAAAAATTGTTTAATGCCAAATGTCTTAAAAATGCATGAAACGACAAGATCTGGTGTAACCTCGAAAAAAAAATTGAGAAAAATGACTTTGTGGGACTTAGATAATAGATAATTTTTGATACCAAATGTCTTACAAATGCATGAAACGTCGAAACGTCGATCAGATCTCGACGTTTTATGCATTTCACATTTAGCATATTTTTTTTTAATTTCGGAAAATTATCCCAAGAATTTTTTGTCTTGTTCTTTTTCTTGCTCCTCCTCACCGTATATTGAATACAATTTTGGGTCGGGCTTACTGTTGTAAAAATTAGCCTTATTTTACTTCTTCGCTCTATCGTTATTTTCTTCCTCGTAGTCTTCCACATTAACCACTTCTTCTTCGGGTATGTACCCAAAAAAACCTTTTTTTTTTTCAAAAAAAAAAAATGTTTCGAGTTAACACCAGATCTCGACGTTTCATGCATTTCTAAGACATTTGGCATAAAAAAAAATCGATTTCGAATTTTTCCTGTACGGTACAGGTATTTCAGCTCAATTGGACTTCGTTAAGTTCGATCAAAGTTAATTGCCTTCATCATTATCCAACTCCGTGGTACTTATGAAAGTGTCGCTAAGTCGGTGGCCTCTCGTTTAGTAAGTACCACATCAACACGTCCTTCCTCTCCTAGTTACGGTGAATATGAGCGTGGCCAGGAGTAGTAATCCTCATGCTTTTGTTATTTTTGTTTAAGACTGGAATCAAGGACCACTCCCTTTCTTGATTTCTGATAGCATTCTAGATGAGGATCTCAAAAGTAAAACATGAGTATCACTAGTGTCCAATCTACGAATTACACCGTAACAATGCTAATGCTAATGCTTAGGGACTTTTTTCGAGGAGATGAAACTTTTGAGCACTACCCGTTTATGAAATTTGAAAAGTCGATTTTTTTTGGCACTCGTGCACTGTACAGATACCAATTTTGTCCCTGACATTTAAACTCTCGATAGATTTGTTGTCCAAATATATATTTATCCAAACATATACCCCCGATTCTTTTTTTTACTCGGGGATATGCGTTCCGTGTGAAAAAAGTTTTCAGATCAAAATTCGAAAATCCGTGTAAATAAAGTTTTATAATTTCTCGACGAATCATGCAAAATGGAGCAACTTTGCAAAAATTTGGTATGGGATTTTTTTACACGGCCGTGTAAAAACAGAATCGGGTGTATTTTGATTTGCATTTGTCATGTGTTTTGTACAAGTTTGAGGCAACCGAATTGCTGCGATGGAGGCGCGTTATATTTTACTCTACGATGCCCAAAGTGTGACAATCCATACAAAAATTCTAAATGATTCATGCAAAAGTGTGACATAAGAGTGAGGGGGGTTGAAAAAGGTAAATTTTTGCGTTACGTAATTGATGGATCTTCCATAAGCACATCAGAACAAAAGCGTCTTTAATATTTCATGTTGTATGGGATTATGGCTTTTTAAGAATTTTTCGTCAAATCCAATATCCAAAATATTTAGGATCTGTTCGTATACCATGTGGACGACTTAGGAGGTAGAGGTGTAGGTATATGTCCATGGCTCAAACAAATCTGGAAAAATTGCATGAGCAGAAGTACACACGATGGAGGAAGTACACATTCAAATCTGTTCGACATCTCTCCACGTGGTATGAGAACAGCCCTTCCAAAAAAAATATCCATCAAAGGAATAAACCAAAATAGAATAATTAATGATTGAGTAACGTTTAGACTATAAACTTCATTGTACAGACCCCATTTTCTGATATGTATGGCATGCTCATTACAAATGTGTATTAGCCGTCTAATCATTCTTAATATATTTCAGTTTTCTGGTTAGCATATAACAATTAGTTCTCGTCTCATTTTACGAAATAACTTGATTTGAAATTAAAAGATACCGTTACATTGAATCTATCTATCAGATGTCTCATGATATTTTTTTTTTAATTTAACGCACTGTCACTTTAAGTTTAGTTTGAACCTAATTCGATAAATGGGATGCAGCTTAGAAGCAGATAGACGAAACATAAAGGGTAACCGTATGGGAAACAAGCTGGAAGATGAATCGTTTATATTGGATGTGCCATGTCCCTTATATTCTCGAAATATTTAACTTTAATCAAACGGTGCACAGGTTAAAGAATTGATCACGTGACGCCGCTGGATTTTGCTTTTGTTAATCAATTTCATTTATTTGATATTACATATGTGAAATGACTTCATATCATATGATATCATATCAAATCTAACATTTTCTTTTGCTGTAAAAACCACACCCAGCAAGCTAATGAAAGATTTTAATACAGTTGTGCATATGAACATTACAGAAACTGTATAAAATTTTGGCATATACAATTTCGGAAGATTTTAATAGAACCATTTTGTTGAAATCTTATAATTTTGTAGGACATTTCTGAAAAAATAAAACCATTACAATTCAATATTAGTTTTTCTTTATCGAGCTGCAATGAACAAATTGAGCAAAATCTCTTAATGTTCTCCTAAATTCAACAATTTATAATTTTTTTACCTCACCCGTAACTTTCTAGTACAATCCGCTAAGATAAACAAACAACCATGCGTTCGCCATTATGTTACATGCAAAAGAACGTCGTCAGTTGCATTCTAGCCAAAATTCAACTTGAAGCCTTTTAAAAACATTTCAACAACAACTACTACACCTGATGGTATAATTGCAATATTTACACTATCAGGCGGACAGTTATTATATCAGGTTCACTCCCTACGACAGCAGATGGGAGAGATTAACGCGGGTGTGAAAAATTCATTTTTAGTGCAAAACGTAAACAAACTCGATGGCTGTTCCATTAAAATGTTAATCAATAGAAATTTCATCGATTTGTACGAAAGCTATAATATGCCGGAAGCAGCACATACAGCGAAGAGATTTAGATGTCACGTGAATGGTCCATCTCAGCAACTTGTAAGCTTTTTTAAATCGTATTGATTGATGGTTGCCCGAAATATAACGTCGACAGGCTTTATCAGCGCTGATACGATCTGTGCTGCTGCTACCTAGCTCAAGTAGTTAATAAACCCCTTTTACTTTTCATCTGCGGATTATGTAGGCTTTCAATATCATATCTTTCATACGACTATTGAACAAAAACTTGAACTTTAACTGTTTTCAACAACCAGTTTTGAGAGTAGCAGAGAAGTTTTCAAAGTAGGTGGGCGAAACTGGGGTCAGGGCTGTTAATACGTGTCTTACCCTATTTCCTATGGAATTTTAGAATATGTTTCCACATGTCCTGAACTAATCCAGAATTCTTCTCTATTTTTATTTTTTAACCTAAACTGTTACCTGAGGACTGACCGGATTTTACTTTTTCAAAGACACTTTATGGAGACGCAACATACCACAACATGACACAAAACATCCAATTTTACCATTGCTAATGTACCCTCCGGTAATGCTCAAGCTTTATAGCTACTTGTTGAAACGATTTGATATCTCCTCACCGTATGTCCCATTGATTGTATCGAGCATGAATAGCAGTCCGTTCCGTACTACTGAATCGAACCGTGCGAAGCAACAACTACAGCCACATATACACGTCAGGTGCTTGTTGTTGATGAGTGGGTACTTGCCCTATGGAAGGCACGGAGACTAAACAGAACAAACAGTCACAGCCGCATTTACCACCCATCCACCTAACCACAGACGCCGTCAGTGTTTGTTATTGTATGGAATATATTCTCTCCCCATCGCCGGCACCACCGAACGTCATCGCGTCGTTCACCCGATAAACCCTGGTGAGTGAAGCGCCAGGAAAGACACGCGCGCTCCGCGCTCCGGACACCACTCTCCGGGTGAAGGTCAAAGCGAACGTCGAAATCGAAATTGAAATCTCATTTTCAGTGAACTCGCGTGCGCTTCCATCAAACCAATACCCACAGCTGTTGCGCTGCCAAATACCAATATTGTGAAATTCGTCGATTAAATCATAATCCAGCAGATCGTCGATATAAAGCGCTGTTCCGGACTGGTTAATGAACAATTTGTCTACTAGTTTATAACAAGTAACGAAATGCCTCATTGTAGGAGCCCCCTTAAATGAACGCGATGTTCGTCGTAGTTTCCAAAATAAGCAGCAAAAATTGCGTCTTGCGAAAACCATTGAAATGTCATTTAATACAAAACCTTGCATACTTTTCCAAAATTTCAGACGAAAAGGAACAGCGTCTTGTCCTTAACAGTTCACGGGATTACACAGATTTCTTAAGTCGTCTTCGACCGTACCTTCCACATGTTACCAGCACCACAACTAGGCCACAGCACCTAACTCGAATCTATCGATTTCCATGTCGTCCTTCTCGTTTCTGGTTTACACTGATTTTGTTGCAGGCCGAAAAATTTTCGCGTGAAAATTCACTTCTGGTTTTCCACCCTTTCTGCACTTTTCAACGGGGCGAACGCAAAACTAAACAGCAACGAGCCGATGCATCAGCGCGACACCAAAGGACAAACCAACGACGACGACGACGGCGAGAACCAATGACGACAACGTGGTTTGTGGAACGAAGCTTTCCGCACTGCCTAGTAGCGCTGGTGAATGACGCACTTAATCTGTTGATCTTCCGCTTTTGCACTCGGGAAAAACATGACTGTCTTCATCTCTTGGCGGGTGTGCTTTCGGTACCGAGTTTGGTCTACGCAGGGCTGCTGATGCGTGCTCCGTATCGTAGGGACCAGTAAGCCCACCCACACTTGCGATAGTTCACTAGACTGACTGAGCTCGCTTACTCTCGCTCTCCGATCCAGTCGGGGTGGAAGGGTTCACCGTACTCTGCGTGAGTTCACGACGATTCTGTACGTCCGTCATATCTTGATGGCTTCATTTCGTTATGTGCCACGCGTTTGGAACGAGTTATGGATGGTCCATCCACTCATTGAAAGTCTTGCCATGCTGTTGTACAATTATTTTTGTTTTTGTTTCCGTTTCTTAGATAATCAGGAGGCTGTTTGTCTAGGAAGTTCTATTATTTTTCTTCCAGTCGGTGTTGAACAACGGTATTTTTAGAAATGTATGTTTCAGTGGCTTTACATTCCTGCTGGAACTTAACCACATTTTGAGCTTTGTTGTTCTATCAGCATGTTCACATAAATTATTGTGGGTTGCTAATAATTAGATATGCTATTCGAAATCTTTATTTGTAAGCAAAACGTATACTCCCGGGGGACCGGACATCTAAATATCTATCTCACAACATTATTTAAATGTCACTAAGGATAAGTCATTCGTTCAAATAGTGGATGTAAATATAATAGCCTATTCAGATTGGGCTATTTATGACTTTGTTAAGTGAGAGGGTATCCAATTATTACGAGGTGTTCAGACTGCAGCAAGATAATATATCTTGACGTTTCCATGTTTCCTCATTTGCACGCTAATATAGGGTTGAACTCAAGGAGAGTTTTAAAATTTAATTTGCGAAATCAAGCATTTGTGTGGCGACAATCGAACATTTTTTTCTGAACAAAGTTTCTACGAAAAAAAAAATTAAAAAAAAAATATGAAAAGGGATTTTCGAAGAATATTTGAAGGATAATGAGCGAAGCAACATTCATTAGTTGGGTGCATCGTTCTTTGAGCAATCAGACTATTCCTCAATTTATTTTTAAGTTTAAAAAGTATTTTGATTCTGTACTATGATCGAACGGAGATAGAAAAATTTAGATACTTTTGGGAATTCTCACAAATAAATAAAAAAAAGGACGATTGGACCAATTTTCAAGAAATATTATCGAACTAAAATGTATTTCCACCAGTATCTCCATGTATGAAGGGCAACTCAGCAATTTAATTTTTTTCAAAAATGGAAACTGAACCATTGCGTTCTACTCGACAATCAATGATACAGCTTCTAACAAAATCGAATCGTGTGAATGTGATATAATTTAAACTGGATTTTGGATGAATTAATGCATTACCAATCCATGTTTTATTTGAGGTTATTCTACTTTATATATACATCCCATTCAAATCGTACAGTTGTCCCACGTGAAAAATGTTGAAATCCAAAGTATATGAAAGTATATGAAATCATGTTTATTCATCAAATATATTCGTTTTACAACCATTCCTACGTTTTAAATTGTCTTCCGCATTGGCCCTTGAACTTTGAAAATTTATTCGATTTGTTCTATTAAATCTAGGTTTAAGTTAAATACTTCATGTTAATTCTAGAGAGCATCTGTTTTTTAAACAATTCATGTTGAATAAGTGGAGAATAAATAATTATCATCATTATTTTTCATCATATAAAATGCTTTCCACAAAACCATCACAATCCGAGTTATTCTTCAGCGCTCAGAAGATTTCCATCTAACATGCATTCGACCCTGCTGCGACAGAAAGAGCATGACTGTCAACTACGAAACGAAATGAAAACAGAGAGAATTTTCTCTCTGGCAAAGAAAGCGTGACGCTTGTCAGTTTTGTTTTGTTGAATTTCTCCCTGCATTCCAGTTAGAACGAAAGCTCTCTCGTAATAATTGTTCGTAATAAATTCTTTTTAGTGGGTATCTTTTGACAGCGCAAAATGTATGGAATATTACGTAAATAATGACATCATAAAGCGTATTTACCCTGAAACGCCAATTATTATGTCATTAATGGCGTAATCTGAATAGGCTATAAGTTTCAAAATTACTGTTTATATATTGGAAGATAAATTAAATATTGATTATACCTAAATCAGTGTATAAGACTATCTAAATAACTATTGAACATCACTTGTCATAAGACGAGTTCGAATAATTAAATTCAAATCCATCAAAGTGGTGAAGACATTTCACTAAAAACTCAAAATAATTTTCTTATATTGAACATCGCTTTCAAAAACAATAAGCACACGGTTCCTTTAGTAGAGGCAAATGAGCACCATGATTCTTCTAGTGAAACTATCAATTGATATATCTAGAACATTTGAAAAGGGCGAAACAACCTGGAATTTATTCCTTCTGATTCTTTATCCACATATATAGCTATATATGTAGACAAATAATAAGAAGAAATAAATGTTGCCTGTTACGCCCTTTTCAAATGTTGGTCTAGATATCTTATGGGAACATCCACATCGATTTTTATGGAAAATATTGTTTGCCTTTCTTAAACACCGGATCGGTCTATAGGCTGAAAAGTTATGACCAAAATACAGTTTTTGTCTAAATAATTCACAAGAAAGACACCATTACCACTAGTTGGATGGATTCGGTTTTTGTTTTAATACAACGTTCAAGGCAATAATTCATCGACTTGACACGTATTTCCGTTCATGGTCTGATTGCCATCATAGGATTTAAAACCAAAGACTGTAACTCCACCACAGAATGTTTCTCTTGGGCCTACGTTTCGATACAGATTGGTAATAGCAAAAAAGTCATCAATATTGATTTTCGAGCCTATGATGAGAATAAGAACGCAGACGAAAATACCTGCTGTAGCCCAAGTAACATTATAAATAGAATTATCACGAGAAATCGCATTCAAATATAGAAATGGTATCCCTATATTTTCTCCTTGTTGCACTGGTATCGCATCTCATATCATTTCCGCATCGTAGCTTAGTATCCATTGAGCACAACCGCAGTTATTAATAGTGAGGATTCTCAGCCTTGTGACTATTGACGCATTCGTATGTCATGTGACTAAACACGAATAATTGTAACCAACAGTGTCTGAACTTCTAGAGGAAGTGCTTGAAAAAAGATAAGTTAAATATCAAAAAATCTTCCTTACACTGGACCCTTAATGAGTCGGTGTTGGATATTGACTCACGAAAGTATGCCGGGTTACCGTGATGGATCATCCAATCAGTTTCCTAAGGATTTTAAGTTCCTCATCACGATATTACTAGTCCATGAACGGTTCAAATGCTAAATTTCCGAAATGTTTTCTGCATTGTAGGATCACTCCAAAACCGATGTTTTGATAATAGACCCAAAGACCCTTGGTGTTGTAAACCAAGAAAAGATATTTTAGTTATTAGATAAAGATTGTCGCTGTCGTCGCGGTCCGGAACACCTTTTGCTGGCGAGGATAGGGGAGCTAAATGTCAAAGAAGGAAAATCCATACGATTGGACAGCTTGGTACCCAACATGTTCTGGACAGCAGAACAAAGGGAACCGAAGCGACAATCTTTGTCTAGTAACTAAAATATCTTTTATACCAATTGACTCAGCCAGAGGATTTGAGGTGATGTCTGTATGTGTGTATGTGTATAAAAATGTAAGACACAATTTTTGTTACTTCGCATTATCCGATTTTCTCGCAACAGGTTTCAATCGACACGGAATACGGACTAGTTGTTTTCTAAATTGAAAATTGGATGTGAATTGGTGGAAATATAAAAATCTATTCCCCTGAAGTGCTATTTTAACCGCTCTCACGTGGTCGGGATACAGCGGTTCAGCTAAACCGCACCAAGTGGTCTAGGACTCCCATGAGAGTACATTACATCCCCATTTTCATATTCAGGGTGGCCACTGAACCGGGAAAACCGATAGAATCGGGGATAAATCGCAAAAAAAACGGGTAAAACCCGGGAATTTCTCAGATTTCATGTTGATAGATTAAACACCAACTCCATTTTTTTTTTCAAATTAATTTCGCTATTTTCGCGTTTTTCGTGAATTTCGTGGATTTTGCGAATTTGTCGCGGATTTGCTCCTCCAGTCGCAAAAATCGCGGCTCCTTTAACTGTTGTCGCGAAAATTGCGGATTTCTATTATTGCACTTTTTCAAAAATTGCGATTTTCGAATTTATTGGAATTGATTGGATTGTGTTTAGAACTTAGGGTAACTGTCCTATTTTGGACCCCTAGAGGAAGTGCTTCCCAATATATGCTTATATCTATTGAAATACAGGTTCGATACGGGCGGAAATGACACAATTTCAAAGATGAAGGTCTTATTTAAGAAATAGAAATTCGAAATGGGCTTCAGTTATTGATAAACCGGTGAAATTTGCCTTTTTCTGAAAAGAAAATATTCTTCGTTTTGGACAGTGCAACATATTTTGGACCCCCAAATGTACACATTTTGGACACCCCCAATTTAGTCTCTTCAAAGTCGAATTTCTAATTTAGCCTGGTCAATTGAGCCGAAGCAAAGTCTTATCTTTCGATTGGTATGCATCAATGAGAAGATTCCTGCGTTTTAAATACACAATTTCGACAAAAACTTATTGTGTGCGTTCTGAGATTTTCAGTGATGTATACTTTCAAGCGTTACGCATTGTAACGCTCGCCTTCTTGAACAAACTAATTTCCTCGAAATTTCATCTAAATATCGCTATTTTCGCACGGGAAACCAGTGAAACAGATTCTGAACAATATTATTTTCCTGAAGCCATTGGGGGAATTAGCAGCGGCATTGATTTTAGTTCAGAAATCAAGAAAATGTCGCCAGGAGGATCCAAAATGTGTAAGGGTCCAAATCAAGTTGGTTACCCTAGTTTTTGTTTCTATTTTTTTACAGTAGTTCCTATAAATGTAGCAAAATTCTCGGATTATTATTATGTTTCGGGAAACGACTCTTTTGCTCTCCAAGGGTGTTATCATCCGGATCAAATGCATTGATTATTATAATTAGTTGCTGATCAACTACCCGAGTAGCACAATTCAGTTCGATTTGGTTGCAACAACTCATATATAACTGAATTTGGTCGAACATGTGTCACAGCAACCCATTTATGACAGTTTCCACCATAAATTGGTTAACTATTTCGGCTTCGGTGAGAGCCCTTTCCGCACAACTTGCGAGGTCTGTGATGTTCGCAACACTGCGCAGCACTTATTTACTTACTGTTTCATAAAAGATGGGGGCTTATACTAACAAATGTAAACCAAATGGCCTTACGGGCATCATAGGATTGACATCGGGAGTAAGTTATTACAACACGAGGCTTTCGGGCATTCCTTGGTTTCCCAAATGCTGTAAGTCCCCACTCTCCAGTGACCAGGCAGCCCGGGATCTTAACCCGGGTTCTAAGTCCCTCTCAACATTACCCACGAGCTTCAACACGATCAACTGTAAGATCAAAAATGCTTCTTTCCAACAATTTAGTATTCTAAAGCTGATCACTAGCGTTCAGACACATTTCTGTTGATTATCCGGCGTTCTTGACAGTTCGGATCTATCCAAACAGTCTCAGAATTCACTTCCGTTCGGAAATTGTATGACTATAGGTAATATTAAGGTCACTCCTGACGGAATCCAAGATTAAAGTGCTCGCGTTTTCTGGGGCACACCACTCGATTCAGAGGCGGCGCACAACTGTCATTTTTGTTGATTTAGCTTTGCTGCGTCGCAGCATGCGTGAAATAATAAAAATGACAGTTGTGCGTTGCTTTCGTATCGAGTGGTGTGCCTCCGAAAACGCGAGCACTTTTATTCTTGGATTCCGTCAGGAGTGACCTTGAGTAAGTTTGCTTATGGGATAAATTCCATGCCTCAAGCCAACCCAAGCATCAGGACTAGGTACAGAAAAAGTCATTTAAACTACACTCAAACAGTTGACATCCAACACACAATCAAGTCACCAGTCCTTTACAAATTTAAATGTGCGAATGAATAAAACGGCATCTGCATGAACAGCAGCAAGCGTCGACTCTCAGTGTCAGCATTGTTATGTGCGGTGTCAAAATGAATTTTCAGCTTGGCATATTGATATTCAATTTGAAATCTCAAAATATGAATATCATTTTATACTGCAGTGCATGGATTTTACATTTTGAAGTCAGATTTCTAGAAGATATGCATATGTTTAGTATATAAAATAAAATAATCATCATTTATCGATGCATTCATTCCAGCCCCGGTAGATATTCATAATTTTCGCTCGATTGTCAATCGACTATTGAGGATCAAGCGGCAAATTTGGTTTGGAAGTTTGACAGCATGCTGCGAGACATTCGTGTCTGCATTATTGCCGAACGGCTGATCAAAACAAACACGAATCAATGACGAAAGTGCCTACGGAGTATCGATGCAAGTGATAGTAAAACAAAGATTTCCGACCCTGATCAGGACGGCACCAAAGGATATCTTTACATCGCTGACAGCACACGACCAATTTGATAGACAATCCGTAGACATTACAGTCATTTCCGTCCGTTCACCCCTGCACCCGTTTGTCAGACTGTTCTTCAAGATTAGTTGGGTAAAATTTGAGGATCGGGTAAGAAAAGTTGAAGTTGAGGGTCAATTAAAATAAATGATTTGAGGATCAGTTGAGAAAAGTTGAGTTCTTAAAAAATCTGACCCTCTGGGTTACTAACTAGTCATCGAATTTTTAATTATAGGTCTTCAACATTTTGTAAAATGATGGTAAAGAACAGAATAATATGTCATAATGCACAATAAAGTATGCTTCATTAACCAAATTGTGATATACCTGTGACTCAACGCCACTTGGACAACCTACTCAAACCTACCAAGACAGGCTTGGTACAGTGATCACCACGTCACTATCCAAGCCGTTCCTGGGTGGACGTTAGGCAATGTTTGTTCTCTCATATTGCCCTCCGCTAAACTTCAGCTTCAATTCATTTCACACTTGCCGCTCGCTTGTATCGCCTGTATCTTCATTACTTTCATCTACTCCCTTTCGATTTGAGCAGTATAATTATCACCGAAAAACAATAAATTAATTTCGATAAAGCTGCAATATGTATTCAATTATATCCATTACACCTCCCGTGAGGTCAACGAATATCGTAAGTAAATTGAGGATATTCTGGGCA
>NW_026943289.1:0-4940 GCF_024139115.2 Armigeres subalbatus | reverse complement strand
TGTTGCCACCAATTTTTCAATGTTTCTGAACCGTTTAATATATAACAAACATACATTTGAGTTTAATACCATGTCAACATTGTGTCCTATTGTTGTTTTTATCGAAATTAATTTATTGGCTTTTTTCGGTGATAATTATACTACTCAAAGCGAAAGGGAGTAGATGAAAGTAATGAAGATACAGATTCGATTGACACCGCAAGCGAGCGGCAAGTGTGAAATGAATAGAAACTGAAGATTAGCAGAGGGCCATATGAGAGAACAAGCATTGTTGAAATCGCTGTTATTCTGCCTAACGTCCACCCAGGAACGGCTTGGATAGTGACGTGGTGATCACTGTACCAAGACAGGCAAAATAACAGCGATTTCAACCTGCTAAAGTGCTGTTCGGCAAGCGTAAACAGTTCTATTGATTCGTGGCATATTTTCAGAGATTCATACAAGAGCGCGCTATTTGTTGTTTTTTTAATTTATTGTTTAGATTCGTCTGCCTTATAAAGGGTTAACGCTGAAGGTCTTAATCGACTAAAACCCATCCGTGTAAAAAAAGAACTGGGTGTATTTTGAAACCACAAGTGTTCTTTAGCTCAATGCGGGTTCGTCCTTATTCGATATTGAAGATATCGAGTAAGAGAGGTAAAATCTACCTGCCCGACTAATTTTAATCACTTTTGCTGGTCTACCGTTTCAAAAATGTTGAAACTTATCCAGATTTCCACAAGTGATAACGGCCACCAACTAGCGTCTGAATAGTTTCGAATTTGACGTTCCTGGAGGTTAACCTTCCCCACTTCTCTGAGTATTCTGAACAATGTGGTAAATAAGAAGCCGTGAATGCAATAGATCCACACCTTCTTATTTGTTGCATTGCTTAGGTTGCTCCTTCTCACTTCTTTCTTCTTCCTTTTTCTTTTTCTCTTTTCCTTCCAGCTTCTTCCTTCTTCTCCATTTGAACTTCTCTCTTCTTACTTCTCGCATCTCACTTCTCTTTTCCCACTTCTTACTACAGTAATGTCCCCTAACATCCCCTTGATGAATTTTGTGGTGATAAAATAGGGAAAGTGACAAAATCGGATTTTTTTTTTATTTTCAACTTTTTAATCCATTTCACAAATTTGGAATACCTTGGAAAGGTAAAATGCGTGAACGGTACCCGTTATTTGTTGTCAAAAAGACTTTAAAAAAATCTTGACAGGTACTCAGAAATGATTTATAATAAATATCAGGGTTGTTAACGTTAATCAACGATTAACGCCGTTTCGTTAATCCGTTAACGTTAATTTCAACGATTAACGATTTTTTCGTTAATCTTCATAAAACGTCAATCAACGGTAACGTTAACGCTCTCCGTTAGTTCAACGTTAACGGCTGCGTTAGTTTTCACGTTAATGAATTGTCGAAATCTATTTTTTAAAGTGCGACTTTTTGTGCAGGTTTTGTACTTTTATTAGCAAGGGATTTTGTTTGTAAATATAAGGTATAATGACCAATAGCTGTCCCCTAACTAATAGTGGACCCTCCAGTCATATCTGCATTATTAAAGCATATTATAAACATTTTTGTTTGAAATTCCATCGGCAGAACCTATCTACCTAACCTACTTAATGATTTAATTACATGCGTAGGGAAAACACGTCACGGTCTCAATAGCAATTCCGTTTATTGGCAATAGCTTTTAAGCTAAAATATTGTTTAAGTTCAATTAGTTTAAGTTTGTTTACAAAGTTTTAACTTACAAGTCTGTGACTCTTAATTTCTGGGCACTACGTATGTCTAACTGTCCTGTGATAGCTCTTCTAGTCACTCTACCTGTGTTAACATATTAACTAATCTTAGTCATTAAGTCTTTTAGTATAGTTCAAGTTTACTCACAGTCCGTACTAGATAGTTTAGGCAGGTATTAATAACTAATAACTAAAAACTAATAAGAACTAGTATAACTCACTTAAATTTATAGCGCGTTAATTAGAATTCACGCTGAGTCTTCCAAACAAAATCTATCGCACTAACTGACGTTATATTATTTAGTTTTACCCACACCATCGAACCCATCGTCACTTGACGGATCTGCCATACCAGATGCACCATCCCTATGGAGTTACAAATAGTTTTGTTAAAAAAACACGAAAGTGTCCATTATAGGAACATTTTGAGGGGTCTATGATAGGGAAGAAGAACATCCTGAAACGGAACATAAAATCAAATGAAGTGTCGACTATAGGAGCCCCAGATGGTCTAATATAGAGCAAATTCAGTCTAACTTTGAAATGTTAATTTCATCGAATAACGTCGTGTATTTGACTGTTTTATGTATGTATCGTGAAGAGGAGGTCCACAACTTAGATGTCACGCGAAATTACTATGTTGAAAATTTCTACTCCTTACGGCAGGAAGAACTAAATTCCGCTACTAGGCGGTCCACTGTTGGGCATTTTACCCTATGTGAATTAAGGCATTAAGCGCTTTGATATGCAAAAAAAATTACAAATAAATTTGAGATCACATAAATAAAATTTGATTTCCAATAATAGAACTCTTTGCCAAAGCCATCATTATTCAGCTATTTTCATTAGTCAGATGACGGTAATATGACACAAGATAACGATGTATTGTATAAACCCGGATTTTGTATTTAATGAAAGATGTAACCATCAAATTGTAGGGGAAGTGGGGGTAACACGCCCATAGGGGTTAAAACGCGCCACCCCTGAATAAGGTTAAATATCCCCATTGTGATTATTTTAAATAGTCTATACGATGAATCAATGAAAAATATTGCCATTGGATACATATATTTCATGATTTTTCTCTAGTTACACATGAAAAACTCGAAAAAATGATTTTTGCGTGTTTTGATGTAATTCTAGCTCGGTGAAATTTAGTCTTTCTATCGCTGTTATTCATTGGTAAATTGAAAATTGAGCCATGAGCCATGCTGCTTACTCGTGTTCTTTATGTTCCACACGAAATCGTCGTCAAAATTGGTCTTAAAACGATTTGATGGGCCTTCAAACTTCTGAGGTCAATGTGGGGCAGTACGCCCATGCTCATTTCGTATGGCCAGAAACAGCTGAAACATTCGGTTAATTGCCTTAATGTAGGCAATTAAAATGAAAATCAGTACGATAAACACATGCGCGTTTTAACCCATCCACTGGCGCATCTCACCCGCATGGTTTCAAAATCAATATTTTTCGGGTGCTTTTTAAAAATCAAATTTCTGTGCAATAAAATGTACAATTAGATATCTGTCATCGGTAGTCAGTCGCAGATATGCTGTTCTTTAGTATGCGCTGATGAAAACTGGCTGAAATGGTGGTTTTCATTGATAAAAATGGCATTTTCCTTAACGTGGGCGTCCTACCCCCAGTTCCCCTATTCATGACAACGAAATGCCCAGTGAAAGATTTTCTTCGCTTAGTATTCTCAATGGATGGACGGATGGATGGATGGATACACTATTTTCGTATTCATATATTTCGCAGAACTGTTTTTTCATTTACAATTTTACACCAGCAGCCTACCCATGTTTTTGATGGGCACATATTGAATGACCTCTGTAAGACGTACAAGTATAGCTTCAATCGCAAATTGGTTTGATCTGATTAATAAGACTGTCATTGTTTTTTTTTGTGGTGAACTATGATTGACAATGAAAAAAATCTATGGCCCATGGAAACCGCATTGGCTTAGAAACGTTCTGATTGTTTATTGGGCAGGACCTAATAGCCTATTCAGATTGGGCTATTTATGACTTTGTTAAGTGAGAGGGTATCCAATTATTACGAGGTGTTTAGACTGCAGCAAGATAATATATCTTGACGTTTCCATGTTTCCTCATTTGCACGCTAATACAGGGTTGAATTCAAGGAGAGTTTTAAAATTTAATTTGCGAAATCAAGCATTTGTGTGGCGACAATCGAACATTTTTTTCTGAACAAAGTTTCTACGAAAAAAAATATAAAAAAATATGAAAAGGGATTTTCGAAGAATATTTGAAGCTCTCATTAAGGATAATGAGCGAGCTACATTCATTAGTTGGGTGCGCCGTTCTTCGGGGAATCAGACTATTCCTCAATTTATTTTTAAGTTTAAAAAGTATTTTGATTCTGTACTATGATCGAACGGAGATTTGATAGAAAAATTTAGATACTTTTGGGAATTCTCACAAATAAATAAAAAAAAGGACGATAAAATGTATTTCCACCAGTATCTCCATGTATGAAGGGCAACTCAGCAATTTATTTTTTTTTTCAAAAATGGAAACTGAACCATTGCGTTCTACTCGACAATCAATGATACAGCTTCTAACAAAATCGAATCGTGTGAATGTGATATAATTTAAACTGGTTTTTGGATGAATTAATGCATTATCAATCCATGTTTTATTTAAGGTTATTCTACTTTATATATACATCCCATTCAAATCGTACAGTTGTCCCACGTGAAGAATGTTGAATTCAAAGTATATTAAGCCATTCAAGGAGCAGAATTGGAAACAATTTGTGAAATCATGTTTTATTCATCAAATATATTCGTTTACAACCATTCCTACGTTTTAAATTGTCTTCCGCATTGGCCCTTGAACTTGGAAAATTTATTCGATTTGTTCTATGAAGTCTAGTTTTAAGTTAAATACTTCATGTTAATTCTAGAGAGCATCTGTTTTTAAACAATTCATGTTGAATAAATGGAGAATAAATAATTATCATCATTATTTTTCATCATATAAAATGCTTTCCACAAAACCATCACAATCCGAGTTATTCTTCAGCGCTCAGAAGATTTCCGTCTAACATGCATTCGACCCTGCTGCGACAGAAGAGCATGACTGTCAACTTCTGAAACGAAATGAAAACAGAGAGAATTTTCTCTCTGGCAAAGAAAAACGTGACGCTTGTCAGTTTTGTTTTGTTAAATTTCTCCCTGCATCCCAGTTA